>NC_034191.2:26087097-26264597 GCF_002021735.2 Oncorhynchus kisutch
TTGAACGTTAGCTGGCAGGACAGAAGGCAAAGGCAGATTAGCTTCTCGTCGCCTGATCCTCACAAGGCACCCTGATCTTTTTCCACAAAATCTCAGTTTCCTTATCCAGCGAGTGACAGGGATCTGGGCCTGGTCGGGTGTCTGTAGTATATCCCTCCCGTCCGACTCATTGAAGAAAAACTCTTTGTCTAATCTAAGTAATCACAGTTCTGATGTCCAGAAGCTCTTTTCGGTCATAAGAGACGGTAGCAGGAACATTATGTACAAAATAAGTTACGAACAATGTGGGAAAAAAAATAAAAATAGCATGGTTGGTTAAGAGCTGATAAGATTGTCGTGTCTGTGTGCCCAAGAAAAGAACCAGGCCTCAAATAGCAAACTTACACAAATGGTTTAGAATCCATTTTCTTCTGAAAAAAAGTTATATTGTGAAGCGAAAATAAGCTTAAAAGGAACTTCGCCTAGTAGCTGACTTGTACTGGTTCATGGGGCTTATTAGAGTAGAGCTTTAGGCCAACTGAGGCTATAGACGAGTGGAGAGAACTGGTGGCGGAAGGAGCTACTAGTACTTAAGATATTTGACCAAAAATATATTGTTCGATTTAAAGATGGTGACATATTCATCAGGCTTTCATCTATTGAACTTCAGTAGACCCTCTTGAGGAATTGCCATGGCAAAAAAATTAAAGAGAGGCAGCCTGTAGTACCGTAGCATAGTAATTAAGTGTCTTGAGTATAGTTAAGCAATTAGCAAGACCTTGAATTAAAGCTTATTGAATGAGATTGCAGTTAAGGGGAAAGTGCCCGTGTCTGTTTGCACAGATTTAAAAACAATGTCTTTCATAGACTATTAACTGACTTGAACCCAAAATTCAACTCCCCATAGGGGAAATGCCTTTTATCCAAAGTTGTTTTAACCTCTACTGGCCACTACTGTTACTACCTGACATCAATTATCCATGGTCTTCATAGACATCGAGCGATCGCTAACATGTCTCTGTCTGTCTCGTCCTTAGACCTGATCCATTGCACCAATGAGATGAACGTGAACATTCCCCAGCTGGCTGACTCACTGTTTGAAAGGACCACCAGCACAAGCTGGGTGGTGGTCTTCAAGTCACTCATCGCCACACACCACCTCATGGTCTACGGTAATGAGGTGAGCTGAGCTTACAATCACCACTCTCTACAGTCTTGTCTATGGCTACATTCACCACTCATTACATTATTGTCTGTAATATATATTATTTCTATAATAGCAATGCTATAGAGTTGAAGTTTTCAGTTCAGACATTAAGGCAATCAATTGCTAACCATGGAATTTCTAGGTTTATATCATAATCAATATTTTTATATAAATCTGGAAATTACTCTGGTGTGCCGGTCCTATTCTATTTCTGTAGATCAATGGAAATTAAGAACACGTGTTGATACCCCTCTTTTTCTTTGATACAGCGTTTTGTCCAGTACTTGGCTTCAAGGAACACATTATTCAACCTCAGTAATTTTTTGGACAAAAGTGGTTTACAAGGTAAAGTATGAGTACTTGGTTCTCAACTGCTGTTTTCAAGCTCATCCCTTAACTGTTAGTGACAAATACTTATAAGCTGAAACAATATAACTTATGAACGACTATAGCATGATTCTTATGTAGGTTTTCATGACAAATGTAAGATTTATATCACTTCTCAGGTCTCTCTCTCCCAGGCTACGATATGTCCACATTTATCCGGAGGTACAGTCGATATCTGAATGAGAAGGCTGTGTCATACAGACAGGTTGCATTTGACTTCACTAAAGTAAAGCGAGGGTAAGAAATTCCCAACATGTCAACAAAAGAAAGTGGTATGTTTGTTTTTGACTGACCCTCTCCTTACGTGAATGTATGTCTATGAAGTTATAAAGGCTCAAATAATTTCTTACAATAAACACTTTCTCCTTGCAGAGTCGCCCGCAGGTGTAAAAATAATTAAAATATTTTTGACAGCTCAAATATTTAGTTTAGAAGAGAACAAGATTCCTGTCAGTTTTAATGACAGAATGTCATTTTTTTCAAAATTGTTCAATGCTTTTTATATCCCATGAAGTAATCACAGGGGTATTTCTGTAACTCTGGGAACGATTTGTTAACATGCAGTAGAAATTGACTTGCTGCGGCTATTCTCACTGATTCCCTCCCTCTCTGTCCTTTGTGCTTCTAACACCTATCTAACACTACACACACATCTCAACAGGGTGGATGGGGTGATGAGGACCATGAATACAGAGAAGCTACTGAAGACCATCCCTATCATACAAAACCAGATGGACGCCCTCCTCGACTTCAATGTGAGTCTGAGGTCAACCTCCCCAGAACTGTGCTGCTCAGGTCCTGTAATATGTACTGTAATATGAGAAGGTTCCTGGGGCTAACAGATTGTCAGGCATACTGATTACTGAATGGACAGTGCTGAAACCAGAGATAGATACAGGCTGAAACCAGAGATGGACACATTCCTCCACACTGACCTGCTCTTTAATTGTTTGTCAGCGAAGCCAAAGTCATTATTGTGTGTTAAAAGGGCAACTTATGGCTTATGTGAAACTGAATGATGTGTCTTCATCAGGTTAATGCCAATGAGCTCACAAACGGAGTGATAAATGCAGGGTTCATGCTCCTCTTCAAAGATTCCATTAGGCTTTTTGCTGCATATAACGAAGGCATCATCAACCTGCTGGGTAAAACCTCAACTCCAACTGTATTTTCTTCACTAGTTTCTAATCAATACCCTTTCAAAATGTTTAGTCTGGAGATGCTTTGTAGATCCTTGTACTGTAGATCTTTTGATATGTACAGTACTACATTTTACTAATGGAGACTAGATTCTCTACAGAGTTTATCCCTAGTGTGTCTACAGACTTTCAGAGTTAATGCCTGCTGTTTTTTTTTATTTTAATTTTACCACAGAGAAGTACTTTGACATGAAGAAAACCCAGTGTAAAGAGGGCCTGGATATCTACAAGAAATTCCTGACCAGAATGACCCGAATCTCAGAGTTCCTTAAAGTGGCAGAGGTGATTTCTTCTTTACCTGCTTTGAGTTTGATGCTATTCATTCATTCATTCAATACATTAATTGAAGGGAACATCCTCAGATATATTTACATTTTTGTGAGAAAATTGTGGTGGCAGAAATTAAGTAGTAGTAGTATATATTTTTTTAATTTAGAGGCACCACTATAAGTTTGCACATATTCTCGTTTGACAGCAGGTGGGGATTGATCGAGGAGACATTCCAGACCTTTCCCAGGTAAGGCCTTACACTCAACTCCTTAAATGAGCCTTGCAATACGAGGGATTTACTGGTAAAACTTATTAGACACACTCTGAACAAAAAGCCTACACACCAAACTTACTCTATCCATTTGTCTCTACAGTTGGATTATTACTGTCTCATCTCTCTCTCGCTCTCACTTTCTCTCCCTTATTTCTCACTGTCACTTCCTATTTTCTTCTTTCATTCTTTATTCTCTTTGTATGTGTCTCTGTATTAACTCCTCTTATTTAATCAGCTCTGTTGCCCCAACGCACTATATTTACTCCACCCTGCACAAATGTCTTCCAGAGATAAGGCACTGCTCAGTGCATGAAGTCCTCCAGTGCATGTTGCCAATTGTTGCCTTATTTTTCTTCTCATTTTTCTTCTTCTTGATTAGGCTCTATCTACAGTAAATAAAGGTGTTAAAGAGTCCAAACTGACTGTGTATCTTACAGTACTTCTGATTTCACACTGTACAGCAAATGTAATAGATGGCCCCCACACCCCTGTTGTGCTATAGTCAGTCTTTTCAGTGACACTGGTTATATTACAGTATTTCCAAGGAAAATCCCTCCTCGACCAAGGATCATACTTTTCCTTGAAAGTACAAGTGCACTAATTGTGTGTTATGTCCCCTAATACATTTTTTATGAGGCACCTGTAACAGTGTTATACCCTTCAAGTACGTTATAGTTATCTATCTCTGACCGTCACCACCTTTATATTCTGTATTTCCCCTTATCTTTCCACCTTTAGTTCACAGTTTGTGTAAGTATTCTCATCTCACTCTTCTTCTGTGTCTATGACTTGCTTTGGTGTTGTCTTTGCATGCCTCTACTCTAACTCCGTGTCTGATTGACATTGTGTTTTATAGGAGTGAAGCAAATTGTACACAAAGGTCTCTTTGTCACATGAAATGTACATAGCCCATCCCACATGGCTGCCCAGGTGTGCTTAGGCATTGCAAATTCAACACCACATACTGTATGATGTTGAAAGTGCTGTGGTGTGTGTCATCCACATACATTTCAATATCACTCATCCAATGGGGCTTTTAGCTGAAACGCGTACAACCATTGACTGGTGGTGGGCTACCCACAGTCCTTTGTTTCTGCTTGTCCATCAATGTATTTCTGTAGTGTCTCGGGTTAGTGTTTGTCCCTTAGTGAGGAGCTAAACACTTCCCAGTAAAGTATTCTGTCCTATATTTATATTGTATTTATTTTTAATCCCGGGCCCCGTCCCCGCAGGAGGCCTTTTGGTAGGCCGTCTTTATAAATAAGAATTTGTTCTTAACTGACTTGCCCAGTTAAATAAAGGTTAAATAAAATGTCAAAAGTGCTAGAATCCAGTATAGTGGTATATGGGTCAGTATAGTTAGGGACCAGAGTTTTTCTCACCACGTAGCATGACCAGCTGAACGTTTTCCAAAAAGTTGTTAGGAAAAACTCTAGTCATATAGCTAGTGTATGTACAGTACATTAGATGAACTAGGTTGCCCACCACTGCCTTAGATGGTTGTGTTCATATAGTACAGTGTAGCTGCATGTTTCCAACCTTGGCCTTTACTAACTGCTGTTCTCCATTACAACAGGCTCCCAGTAGCCTTCTGGAAGCTCTGGAGCAGCACCTGGCCTCACTAGAGGGGAAGAAAGTCAAAGACTCCACCGCTGCCAGCAGGTATGTACAGGATGGGCTACGTCCCAAATGGCACCCTATTCCCTACATAGGGACATTGGTCAAAAGTAGTGCATAGGAAACAGTGCCATTTGGGACGTATCCTATGTCTCACATTGGAGTGTCTTTGGCACTGAGTCCACTATTCCCCCTGCAGGTAGCCTAGAAGCGGCTGCCACTACAATAACTGATTTGCTTTGTACACAAGCTGTTAAGCCAAGATTGCTTTAATTATTGTTGATGGTAATGGTTATTGATGTTTTCAGCCAGGGTTGCTGTAGTATTCTGCCTAAAGGTGTTTACTGTTGTTTCAGGGCCAGTACTCTATCCAATGCAGTGTCCTCGCTGGCCAGTACAGGGATGTCTTTTACTAAAGTAGATGAGCGGGAGAAGCAGGCTGCTCTGGAGGAGGAACAGGCTCGTCTCAAAGCACTGAAGGTACAGCCATCCTGACGCATGGATCACAACATCAATATGATTTAGAATGGACATGGTTTCATGTTGCCTGTCCCATCTACATGTGAAGGACAGTGATATGTTGCAGTATGCAGGCAATGATTTGAACAATTCAAAGCCTTGTTTGGTGGATCCAATATGGCCCACATGCATAACTACAATCATCGCCTACTGTATTTGACTTGGACTCTTTCCACCCAGGAACAGAGGCTGAAGGAGCTCTCGAAGAGGCCTTCCTTTGCCACCACAGACACATCTCCTGTCTCCACCACCGGGGTCACTATCAGCACAGCCCCAGCCATCGACCTTTTCTCCACACCCAGCTGCTCCAATGGGTAAATGTTCACCTACGACCTGTGAAGCTTACCCACTCATGTGGTTGACCAGAGGTCAGCGTGGATTATGTATAAATTGCTACTAACCACTGATACAGGGTCAGATATTTCCCTAGTGGTTAAGGTTAGGATTTAGAGTGCTCTGATTCTAGATCTGTGGTTAGGGGGAACCTCTATCTCAATACTTCTGTGTGTATCTGGTAATGCTGATGTTTAGCTACATGTCCCAGTGTGGATTCAGGTATCCCATCACTGCTGTCTTCTCTCCTCAGTGCTCTGAAGATGGAGAGTGACCTGTTTGACATTCAGCAGACGTTTAACCCTTCAATGCAGGCCAGTTCTACAGGGCTTCCTGTGGCCACCGCATGGGCAGGTAGGAGAAACAGCCACCACCACAGGACCACTCTATTGTCTACTATCTTCTACCATGTTCTGTTCTGCGTGCTCTCCCTCTCTTCCTATTGTCTGACTCTGATGTCCTCCTGTTCTTCTCTTTTGTATCTCGTCTTTCTTTCTCTCCTCTGCCTGCCTAGATCCTTTCACCTCTGCTGAAGCTGGAGATGACTCCATGCCAAACCTTAACCCTTTCCTGTCAAAAGTCGTTGTCGATGCAGCCGCTCACTTACCTGTCGTGTCCTCCGACGGTGTTAGCTATTCCTCTAGGACGTCTGGTCATGAAATGTTTAGTGGTAAAGATGCTCTTTGTTCCTCCTGAAATATCCTTCCTGTGTCTCTGTGGGAATTTGAAGGAAGTCTCTCATAACTGTTACTTCCGTCTACATGTACAGTGCATTGGGAAAGTATTCAGGCCCCTTGACTTTTTCCACATTTTGTTTCATTGTATCCTTATTGTAAAATGGATTAACCCCCCCCCCCCCCCCCCTAGATTGCAAATGTATAATAATTTAAAAAAAAACTCACATTTTACATAAGTATTCAGACCCTTTACTCAGTACTTTGTTGAAGCACATTTGGCAGCAATTACAGCCTCGAGTCTTCTTGGGTGTGACACTACAATCTTTGCACACCTGTATTTGGGGAGTTTCTCCCATTCTTCTCTGCAGATCCTCTCAAGCTCTGTCTGGTTGGATGGGGAGCGTTTTTTCAGGTCTCTCGAGATGGTTGATCAGGTCCGGGCTCTGGCTGGGCCACTCAAGGACATGTAGAGACTTGTGCCGAAGCCACTCCTGCGTTGTCTTGTCTGTGTGCTTAGGGTCATCCTGTTGGAAGGTGAATCTTCGCCCCAGTCTTGGTCCTGAGAGCTCTGGAAAAGGTTTTTATCAAGGATCCTTCAGCCTCTGTTCCTGGGTGGAAAGAGTCCAAGTCAAATACAGTAGGCGATGATCTTTCATCTTTCCCTCAATCCTGACTAGTCTCACAGTCCCTGCCACTGATAAACATCCACACAGCTTGATGCTGCCACCACCATGCTTCACCATAGGGATGGTGCCAGGTTTCCTCCAGATGTGAAGCTTGGCATTCAGGCCAGAGATTTCAATCTTGGTCCTTTGGGAGCCTTTTGGCAAACTCCAAGCAGGCTGTCGTGTGCCTTTTACTGAGGAGTGGCTTCTCTGGCCACTCTACCATAAAAGTCTGATTGGTGGAGTGTTGTAGAGATGGTTGAACTTCTGGAAGGTTCTCCCATCTCCACAGAAGAACTCTTGAGCTCTGTCAGATTGACCATCAGGTTCTTGGTCACCTCCCTGACCAAGGCCCTCCCCTGAATGCTCATTTGGCCAGGCAGCCAGCTCTGGGAAGAGTCTTGGTGGTTCCAAACTTCTTCCATTTAAGAATGATGGAGGCCACTGTGTTCTTGGGGACCTTCAATGTTGCAGAAATCTTTTGGAACCCTTCCCCAGATCTGTGCCTCAACACAATCCCATCTCGGAGCTCTATGGACAATTCCTTCGACCTCATGGCTTGGTTTTTGCTCTGACATGCACTGTGACCTTATATAGACAGGTATGTGCCATTCCAAATCATGTTCAATCAATTGAAGTTACCATAGGTGGACTCCAAGTTGCAGAAACATCTCAAGGATGATCAATGGAAACAGGATGCACCTGAGCTTAATTTCGAGTGTCATAGCAAGAGTGAATACTTTTTTAAATAAGGTATTTCTGTTTTTTATTTCTAATACATTAGCTGAAATTTCAAAAACCTGTTTTCATGTTGTCATGTGGTATTGTGTGTCGATTGATGAGGAAAATTTGTATTTAATCCATTTTAGAATAAGGCTATAACGTAACAAAATGTGGAAAAGTCAAGGTGTCTGAATACTTTCTGAATGCACTGTAAATTATCTCATGGCTGTCTAAAGTTAAATGTTTGTTTTGTACCTCGAAATGCAAAGCCTCTACTTGCCATATTTTTATTGTAGCACAGTCCTATAATGGAAGCTAAGGTTTGAAACACAGCTAACACTGTGACGGTGGAGTAACTGGTTATGTTCCTTTGATAGGCTCCCATGCCAGTTCAGTCTAATATGAGGCTTTATCACACATTTTAGTGTCTAGTAAACCCATGTCCAAGATTATTCTGACTAAGTGGTTATGTTCAAATTATGGTTTTCCTGCTGCTGATATATATTGTTTCATAATGTATTCAAATAGGCTATTGCTTCTAGATTCTGATATTACAAACCAATAATTTGATAATTTTCTCTTGTATTATCCTCTTAGCAGTATAAGTTTAAATCTGTTTCACTTACTAATATTATTTTTGATTCTCTAGATCGTTATAATCCCTTTACTGACACAAACTCGTCCGTTTCAACCAATTACAAACGCACAGTGCGGATAGAACACTCCATCTCAGGTACTACGATGGCTCACCATCCCAGCATATGTTTCCTGAGCTCATAGGCAAACATAGAATGTAATGTGTTTAGTGGCCCCATAATAACCCTATGGTTAGGGTAGTCTGGTGATTTCAATAGGATATATTTTTATATCCTTGTACTCTGCAGTTCCTGTTTTGATTTTGTTAGAATTAGGGACACTAACAAGTAGAACTGTCTCCTTTTTGTCTGTACTGTCACTTTGCCTTGCTTGCCTTTCTTGCCGTGCCTTGAAATGCCTTCCTTTGCTCTCTTCTTCTTCCTGCTCATTCTTTGGCGTTGTCAGACTCCTTCTGTGGTGGTCCAGTGGCCATGGCCCAGCACCTTCCACACCAGGCCCCCTACCTCACTGAGCCCTCTGCAGTAGCAGGTCAATTCAGAGGTAGAGTACTAGAGAAGCTATAGCTCTACTGTAGCAGGTCTATTCAGAGGTAGAGTACTAGAGAAGCTGTTGCTCTACTGTAGCAGGTCTATTCAGAGGTAGAGTAGCTCTACTAGCCATTTAGAAGGAGACCACCATTTTCTGTCAGGTGACTTTCTGGAACTATTTAGCAGCTGTGACTGACACCAATGGAATAATACTTCTCCATCATTGCACCTGCTGTGTTCTGAGCAGTCTCCACTCTGACCTCTTTACAGGGTACTCCACAGCAACACAGGCCCCTCCCCCAGGAGCACTCCAAGTGGACTTTGAGTCAGTCTTTGGAGCCAAAGCTTCCGGTGCTAACAACATGGAATCTGATGGTGAGGTGTTGACTATTATACTGTTTGATACACATGGTGTTTCACATCCAACCAATGTACACCTCTCTGTCCTCCTTAGACATCCTGAAACCCACCATGGTTGGCTCCAATCAGGCCCTGTGCTCAATCAATCAGCTGTCAGACAAACTGGTGGGAGATGACCTGGATTCCTCTCTGGCCAACCTGGTGGGAAGTAGGTGTCACAACATTATGCTAGGATATTTCATTCAGGTTAAACTCCCAGAACAGAAAACTGAATTTAAGAGAGCTCAACACCCATCTTTGCCTGAGTGAATCATGGTGTCTATATTTTATTTGATATACTCCTAGGTTAGACCGCACTATGTCACACTGCTATAGCAGAATAATTAACTGTTTCTGGATGTGTATATCTCACATTTATATTACTATCCTCTTACAGATCTCGGGATTGGAAATGGCACAACGAAAAAGTAAGTGAGCTGTTCATGCTGTTCAGTCTCTTCAACGTGCTGTGGTCAGTGCTAGATGAAGAACTGTTCTGTATAGCCAGCAGCAGTTAGGAGCCAGTGCTAATATTAGCTGTCTTAATCTACAGTGACATCCACTGGAGCCAGCCTGGGGAGAAGAGGCTGACTGGCGGTAGCAACTGGCAGCCCAAAGCAGCCCCAAACACCACCTGGAACCCCGTCTCCATGGTAATACACACTACACTGGCCTCTTAAGTACTGGTGCTCTTATCTGCCTGTGATGAGTGTTTAGCTAATGTATCACTCTAGTGTTGGTTGCAGACAAACAATGTTAAGAAGTTCTTGACTTGACATTGGTCTGCTGTATTCTCTGTAGGAGAAGATGTTGCGTCATCATTCATGTGTTTGTATCTCCACAGACCCCCCCAGTCATGGCCTACCCTGCAACAACACCCACAGGCATGATGGGGGTATATGGCATGGTCAGTATCTGTCAGCTGGATGTCTGGATCCATTACCCCTAAGGGACATAGCCATGCATTAGCTAGCACTGAGGGACGTAGCCATGCATTAGCTAGCACTGAGGGACGTAGCCATGCATTAGCTAGCACTGAGGGACGTAGCCAAGCATTAGCTAGCACTGAGGGACGTAGCCATGCATTAGCTAGCACTGAGGGACATAGCCATGCATTAGCTAGCACTGAGGGACGTAGCCATGCTAGCACTGAGGGACGTAGCCATGCATTAGCTAGCACTGAGGGACGTAGCCATGCTAGCACTGAGGGACGTAGCCATGCATTAGCTAGCACTGAGGGACGTAGCCATGCATTAGCTAGCACTGAGGGACGTAGCCATGCTAGCACTGAGGGACGTAGCCATGCTAGCACTGAGGGACGTAGCCATGCTAGCACTGAGGGACGTAGCCATGCATTAGCTAGCACTGAGGGACGTAGTCATGCATTAGCTAGCACTGAGGGACGTAGCCATGCTACCACTGAGGGACGTAGCCATGCATTAGCTAGCACTGAGGGACATAGCCATGCTAGCACTGAGGGATGTAGCCATGCATTAGCTAGCACTGAGGGCACTACTTTTAATGTATTTTATGTAGGCCTACTTTTAAGTATTTGTAAAGGTGTCCGCTAAATAACATGTATTGTTATTTACGGAGGGAATAGGCGTAAAGTATAGCTAGCGCTGAGAGGTAATAGCCATACAGCGGAGATGGCCCTGATGGGTAATAGCCATACAGCAGAGAGAGCACTGAGAGGTAATAGCCATACAGCAGAGAGAGCACTGAGAGGTAATAGCCATACAGCAGAGATGGCCCTGATGGGTAATAGCCATACAGCACAGAGAGCACTGATGGGTAATAGCCATACAGCAGAGATAGCCCTGATGGGTAATAGCCATACAGCAGAGAGAGCACTGAGAGGTAATAGCCATACAGCGGAGATGGCCCTGATGGGTAATAGCCATACAGCAGAGAGAGCACTGAGAGGTAATAGCCATACAGCAGAGAGAGCACTGACGGGTAATAGCCATACAGCAGAGATGGCCCTGATGGGTAATAGCCATACAGCAGAGATGGCCCTGATGGGTAATAGCCATACAGCAGAGAGAGCACTGACGGGTAATAGCCATACCGCAGAGAGAGCACTGACGGGTAATAGCCATACAGTAGAGAGAGCACTGAGAGGTAATAGCCATACAGCGGAGATGGCCCTGATGGGTAATAGCCATACAGCAGAGAGAGCACTGAGAGGTAATAGCCATACAGCACAGAGAGCACTGACGGGTAATAGCCATACAGTAGAGTTAGCACTGAGAGGTAATAGCCATACAGCGGAGAGAGCACTGACAGGTAATAGCCATACAGCAGAGAGTGCACTGAGAGGTAATAGCCAATAAGAATAACGGTAATAAGTGCTATACATGCTTCTGTGCTATGCAATCTACTGTAGCATGTCTCTTATGCTGGATGTTTCTCTATGCTATTGTCTTTAGCCGCCCCAACAGCTTGGCTCTATGGGTATGATGAACCAACCCAACATGATGTACAACCAGGCCGTCATGAGGCCGCCCAACCCCTTCAGCTCTGTATCTAGCGCCCAGGTGTGTGTTTGTATAATACTCAGGTGTGTGTGTACCATGCACTTGAGTTCAGTGTCCAGGTGTATTCAGTGCTGTGCTTAGTTACATTAGCTGTGTGTGTGTACTACCCCCTGTGTTAACAACAGTGTTCTAGTTTACTCTTACCTCTCAGGAGGAGAGGGACAAAATCTGTATGTCATCCCTTTCCTCAGGAGTCTGCGATCTGATCCCTCCCTCTCACTCACACTCTTGCTCTCTCTGACCTCTCCTCTCCATGTGTTTCTCCCTCTCCCTGTAATAGCCCTCTGCAGCCTCTAGTCCTTCCAGCCAGAGTCCTCTCAGAGCCCCTGGACAGGACCCATTTGCACAGCTCTCTCTCAAGGATTTCTTGTAGAGCGTCTCTTAGGTACAGCATGCTCTGTGCTTGCGGATGTACATGCATGCACAGCGCAGCTTTACACTCATGCTTACTCTTCCTTCATTTCACTGCTTCTTCCATCTGATCAACCACTGCTGTTTTTTTCCTCTGGCTATATCTCTTGCACTTTATATGGGCCTGATTAATTGGTTTGTGTCTTGCTCACTTAAACAATCAGCAGATGCATTTTTTACTTTGGTTTACACTTTCCACAGATACATACGGTAGCCGTTATGTCTTTGCTGATATGCGTTTTCCCCCATGCAATGACTTCAAATATAGTATTGTAGTTTTCAGCCAATAGGTTGCCATTGTGACAGTTGCTTTTGCTCTGAGGACATTGTGATGCCTTTTCATTGCATTTATTCAGTTTACTATTTAAGCACCACCATGAGTGAGCTGGTAAAACTCTGGTCTAATCAATCCTTGTATGATGATTTCCACCCACAGATGCAGTTCATGTAATACGAAGTGTCTCTCAGAAGATGAAGCACTTAGCAGCAAAGCTTTGTCCTCGTTGCCAGTCTAACTCTTCACAGAAATGTTCACCCCCTCCCCCCAAATACAGACATGCCAAGAACACAACGAACAGTGCAATGGCTGGACGAAAACCATGGAAACCATGTTCAAATGACACTGGGAAGAAGAGAATTCTCCACCCATTATTCTGTCATTTGTCCAAGACCTCAAGTGATGCTGCTGTAAAAAGAAATATTTAAAAAAAAACTATAGGAATTCCACCACCATTTTATAATCTGTAAAGATAGCTATGGGTGCTGAGAGACTTTGATATCTAATGTATTTGGAAATACTACTGTGGTTGGATGTAACAGCTTGGTGTTCTAATCGAGGGGGAGGGGGGACATGAAGAAAGAGGAATCCTTCCCTCTCTTGTTCTGATCATCAGTCATCCATTTCCTAGTTATTTAACTGTCACTGAGTAGTGATGCTAATGACGTTTACACCTGTTTTAGTTTGTCTTTTTTACTGTGTTTACAGTAGACATTCCTTGTGTGTTTTATTGATTTATTATTTGGTTTTAAGACTGGGGGAAAAAATCTATAGTACATTGAACACCTGTGGGAGTGCTTCAGCATTAAACATGAATGTTGGATTGTTTCATTGGAGAGGTAGAGAAAATAAAATAGATATTATATAAAATACACATATAAATGCAATGATAGAGCACTAAATGTTCTCCAAGTTTTGTGTTAAGAACAATTCTTACTAGCTCAAATCTCATGATCTCCCCTGTGCAAGCGGAGTAGGGGGTTCCAGTATGAGTCAGTAATCTATATAGTCAATTCTGTGCCTAGAGTTTTTTGCAATGGAACAACTTTTCTGTCTAGTTGAAAAACACTTCATCCACGTTTCTGAAGCATCACACTGGGGTGGGATCCATTTTGCTTTAAGCTTGGCATGCCATCGACTCACTGACCGTTTAAATGGCTGCCTTTACTCTGAATGTGAAAGAATTGCTTTTATATTGCACGCATCTTTACCCGCTACCTGCAACAGCTCATCAGCTCTGACTCCCTGGGAGCCAGACGAGAGGAGAGTGTGTCTGGGTGTTGCAGATACTAAACAAGGGTTCCAGTTTTGATGTAAATTAGTTGTATAAAGATCCAGTGGAACAGGGTGAGAGAGGGGCACTGTTGATCGGTGCTCTGTGTATATAAAACTGACTGTTCAACGGAGAGGGAAGTGAAAGATGTATGAAATATGAAAGCAATTCAATCAAAATCTGACTACCTAAGTTTGATTCAGGATATTTTCTGCATTTGTCCTGCGTAGATTATATTTTTGTTTATGTATTTAGAACGTGTAGCAGACATTGACTGAGTTTTTTTTCTTTTTCAAATAAAGAGCAGCTTCCACAAAGTGATGTTCTTAAACATTTTTATTCAAATGTGTTGGTGAATATTGCAACAGTGATGGCATCTTTGGCACTATGGTTAGTATATATGTGGATTCTCTTAGCTTTTGGATGATTTTTGCCTTTCTCCTCCTGTATTTTAATATTTTATGTCCTCAGCTTCCTTTGTAGGAGATTTCATGGAGCCTCTCCACAAAACCTATTGTATACTTGTATACTTTATCTGAACAAGACTGCCCCCCTGTGTCCAATTTCTATACTACAAACCTGTGGTTATTATACAGTAATGTAGCTTACTGTATATTGCAGTTGGATGAAATCTACTTTACTCCAACAGCATGTATGCAATCACTTGGAGACTATTTACAGTGTTGTTTTATCAACATTCACGTTTGCATTTGTACACGCCAGCCTGTTCAAACAACTGTCTTCCAACAAGCCTCAGGTCTACACTCCTCCTTGACAAACATACTCACCGCTATTATTGCAATAATCATCATGACTTTGTGGGTTGGATCTTGAAGTTAAGAATGTCACAGTTGGCAGGGAATATGCCAGATGGCACGGCTAATAAATTAGCACCTTGTTAGTGTTCCTCGTGTATATTTTACACAATTGTATTTATTCCCATTGTGGCATTGGCACTGTAATAAGATTGTAGTACGATTACATTAACGTTAGCCTAGATACACGTGTGAAAAAACGATAACACTCGTTTTGTTGGGACAGCTGGCTTTTCAATGATTTTAGCTCATCATACACTTGAAGTTGCTACATTATATGCTGCTATCAAAGTTGGCCGTGACATTGAACAGTGACCAGCAGTCATTATGGGCACTTAACCCGTTTGAGTGAAGCACATACCTCCCCTTAGTCTGACTCACCTCCCTCCAGTGGATTTCCGAATTTCTCTACAGAGGTAGCTTCCAAAACAAGGTAAAACTTTTTACTTACTATTTTTTGGTTGGTCTGTATTTGTCTGCAAAAAGTTACAAAATAAGATATCAACCTACTGTTCTTAAAGATTTTAACGTTTTATGAGGAAAACATGAGAGCGTTGTGAAGCCTTATCCACAATGACATTTGTTCTTGACATAACACAGGCTTTTTATTCGCTGTCAATCCTCACAGTTCAGAAGGCAACACTTGTGAACGAATATGATTACAAGCTGCCTCAAACGTCCTAAGGCTAGACAGAAAATACCATACAATGAATTTAGACTTCAGAGACCTTTCCTGTGCATTCTTTATTATTCTTTATTTAGGCTTTTTGGTGGTGTTTTTTATGTCGTGGGCATGTGCAGGTGTACATTAAAATATATATATATATAAATAATAATGATAAAATGTTTTTCTTTATAAGGCTGATCTCATTGTTGTCCTATATACAACAAATGTAAATTTATTTTAAAGAGCTTTAGGGCGTCTCTTTCTGAGAAGACATGAGTCGATGCAATTTAATTATCCAATTACACTAATTTAGTTATGAGACAGATTAAGTAGGCAAAAACATCACATTGCACAAAACATTTCCTTTTATAAGTTATCACTGTTGTCTGCTACTTGGCTACTACATATATCTATAAAAAAAAGCCTACCTCTGATTTATAGACAGTTCACACCCACAATATGACATTACGAAATGTCTTACATTGAACTATAATGTGAATAGCTAACATCAATGTCCAAATCACTGAGACAGGACAGAGGTAGCATTATGTGGTTTCCATATTCATGTAACTTTTTATCTGACAACTTTTTAGCTGTATGCTTTTTAGCTGTTTGCCCAACATTTATAAGCCATTTTCACTAACAAGTCTTCACAAGGTTGTCACAAGGTTGTATTTGCTGTTGGTAATGAAGGACAATGTATTCATAACTTCTATCAGAGTTGACCTGAAGTCTCTGGTCAACTCGAGTTGTGTAGTATTTAACGTGCAAAAGTTGGCTTTATGGATCAAGGAACATGACTCTGAATATTCAATTGACAGTGAATTCTAGTGTCAACATCAATTTTATTTTACTTTATCATCGAGTTGGCGATAACAATACTCAAATTGTGTCTTTGAATGTAGCCTACTTGGTAGCACAAACTATAAAATGTATTTATAGAGATGTGATTGATTTAAGTAAAGCAGGCAACCCGTCTAAATTCAAACTAAGGGAAGTCAGCAGAATTTCATTGAGAAGGGAAAAAAACATTTGAATGAGGGGTTTCAACATGGCATTTAGACAGGCAGCCCAATTCTGAGAGTTTTGGTAATTGGTCTTTTGACTAATCAGATCAGCTCTGAAAAAGATCTGATGTGATTGGTCAAAAGACCAATTAGTGGAAAAAATATCAGAATTGGGCTGTGTGTGTGTGAAGGCAGCCAATATGTCAGATTGTTTACACAGGAATAAATCCTTACCTATTTAGGGATTAATTATACCCAGCATAGGTATGGCAAAATTACGGTCATTCTGATTTCAACTGACTGCCAACTCAACATAGTCTTTTGTTTCTCAATGACTGTAAATCATGATTAATCACCTTATTTCACTCACTGTATGTGATTTATTTAACAAGGTGTTGATCTCTCCAGTGTTCAGAAAAAACTAAAGCACATTAAATGAACCACTTTAGTCCAATTCTCCACCCACTGCACATCATCAGAGCTGTTTGTAGTTGAGAGAAAATAATACGGAGTACACTTAGTCCATGTGACCGCAGAGGAAAATCACATCAACTTAAATGAATTACTGTTTAATCCAGTATAATTTACTGAATTTCTGTTTGATCCAGCATTATTTATTGAATTAGTGTTTGATCCAGCATTATTTATTGAATTAGTGTTTGATCCAGCATTATTTATTGGATTAGTGTTTGATCCAGCATGATTGACTGAATTAGTGTTTGATCCAGCATGCTTTTCTGAATTAGGTTTTGATCCTGCTTGATTTACTGAATTACTGTTTGATCCAGCATGATTGACTGTTCATTTACAGTCTTCACAACATTCTCCATGCAGAGCCTGATCTTGACATGAAGAGGTTTATCACCTTACCTTGAATATTCATATCAACTCTGCAGATGCTAGATACCTGAGCAATGCCTCTGGAGCTCTGAGCTTAGAGACAGACGCTGCCCATCACATCCCATCACTGACTGCCTCAACAGGCCACAAGGCCCAACTCCAGGCCCTATCCATACCAGCCTTGGGGGGAGAGAGAACCTGAGTCACCATGATCGACTTGAGCCATCTGACGGAGGAGGAACAGTCGATGATCATGACTGTGCTGAAGAGAGATGAAGAGCTGAAGAAAGCAGAGGAGGAGAGGATCAAGTGAGTTTGTGATAGCCATATTCTCACAGCTCTGAACCATGACTGTGATTAGAGTATTTCCTAGTTTTCACATCTTATTTTTACAGCATTAGTGTTGCCCCACTTAGCATCTCCACCCTCTAGCTGAAATTATAGTTATGCAATCAAATACATGCTTTGTGTATTGCAAGTAAATATGCAATATTTGCAATAATGCAATAATGTTATGTTTTCAATATTGTTTTATTTTTTAGTGCCTATTCATTCCCTTTCATTCTATGAAGACAGTGGGTCTATGTCAACCTCCCCAACCTGTGTGGGAGTGGTAAACAGGCTGGTGAGGTGATGTTTGTCTGCCTGTAATATAATAATAACTCAGCCGGATACAGACACAGCCTACACCACAGAGAGGCTTCAATGTGAGATAAGCAATTCAATTATCACTCCAAATCAACGTTATAGAACCACGTGGGAGAGAAAAATGCAGGCTCGATGGTCCGAAATAGATACCCTCAGAGGTAGAACACAGAGATACACCTCACTGCATTTAACCATGGAATCCTGAGGCACATCCACTACATAAACAACATTGTGTTGATGTAAACTCAGACATACTTAGAATTTCTTGTCATGTCATTACACATTCAGACGTGCCATTGGGTATCTTAAATTAGCTTCAGTCTTAAGCCTTCTTGTCAAAGCAGTTCCACAGTGAGACAAAAGTTGAGAAACAAAGGCCTATTCATTCTGTAATGGAGTTGGCCAGACAAGTCTATTTCTAACAGTAGAAGACTGGAGACTGACTCTGTATGGTTGACTTGTCTGTGTACAGCCATTGCCTTAGCGTAAAAGGATTAGCGCCAATCATGTGTAATACTGTGCCACCCCCTTTCACATGACCAGGGTTGTTTACATTCTCTTTTCCACCTTCTCCCTCCTTAATCCTCCACCCCCTCCCTTCTCCCTTTTTGCGGACAACTTTGTCAATCATTTTGAAAGAAGGTTGACGATATCCGCTCCTTATTCACTCAACCTATAGAGTCCACTGGTCCCACTCACACAGAAGTACCCTACACCTTGACCTCTTTCTCCCCTCTCTCTCCAGATGAAATCCAGCGACTAGTGAGGTCCATCCCTTCCTCCCTTTTCCAGACCATCTCTGGAGAACTTTTCACTTCCCTCATCAACTCATCGTTGACCACTGGCAATGTCCTCTCTGACTTCAAAATGTCCCAAGTGGTTCCCCTCCTCAAGAAACCAACATTCAACTCCTCTGATGTCAAAAACTACAACTGGTATCTCTTCTTTCTTTTCTTTCCAAAACACTTGAGCGTGCTGTCTCTAACCAACTCTCTCGCTATCTCTCTCTCGATCTTCTTGACTAGAACCAGTCAGTCTTCAAGACAGGTAACTCAACCGAGACTGCTCTTCTCTATGTCACAGAGGCTCTCCGCATCGCCGAAGCTGACTCTCTCTGTTCCTGTCCCCCTAAATCTATCCGCTGCCTTTGACACCGTGAACCATCAGATACTCCTTTCCACCCTCTCAGGGCTGAGCGTCTCAGGCTATGCACACTCTTGGATTGCATCCTACCTGGCAGGCCGCTCCTACCTGGTGACTTGGAGAGGATCTGTGTCTGCACCACGTACTCTCCCTACTGGTGTCCACCAGGGCTCGGTTCTAGGCCCTCTCCTCTTTTCCCTATACACCAAGTCACTCAGCTACGTCATATCCTCACATGGTCTCTCCTATCATTGCTATGAGGATGACACTCAACTATTTTTCATCTTCCTCCCTTCTGACACCCAGGTGGCGACACGCATCTGCGTGCCTGGCAGATATTTCAGCTTGAATGTCGGCCTACCACCTCAAGCTCAACCTCGACAAGACGGAGTTGCTTTTCCTCCCAGGGAAAGCCTGCCCGCTCAAAGACCTCTCCATCACGGTTGACAACTCCACGTGGTCCCCTTCCCAGAATGCAAAGAACCTTGGCGTGATCCTGGACAACACCCTGTCATTCACTGCAAATATCAAAGCAGTGATTCGCTCTGCAGGTTCATGCTCTACAACATTCATAGAATACAACCTTTCCTCACAAAGGAAGTGGTGTAGGTCCTAATCCAGAAACTTGTCATCTCCCGTCTGGCCTACTGCAACTCGCTGTTGACTGGGCTCCCCGCTTGTGCCATCAAATCCCTGCAATTTATCCAGAACGCTGCAGCCCACCTGGTGTTCAACCTTCCGAAGTTCTCCCATGTAACCCTGCTCCTCCCCACACTACACTGGCTTCCAGTCAAAGCTTCCATCCACTACAAGACCATGGTACTTGCCTACGGAGCAGCTAGAGGAACTGCTCCTCCCCACCTTCAGGCTATGCTCAAACCCTACACCCCAACCTGAGTACTATGTTCTGCCACCTCTGCTCTCTTGGCCCTTCCACCCCTACGGGAGGGCGGCTCCCGCTCAGCCCAGTCCAAGCCTTTCTCTGTCCTGGCACTCCAATGGTGGAACGAGCTTCCCCCTGAAGCTGAGGGCAGCAGGGTCCGTGTCCATCTTCCAAAAACATATGAAACCCTTCAAAGAGTATCTTAAATAATCCCACAGTACCCACACTTCTCACCGCAACACCCACCCCCCCAAATAAAAAAATAAAACATTTGAAAATGGCTTTTCGTGAACTAACACTCGTACTTTACCCCCCTCTGACTTTGCTGATAGCTTCTTGATAGAGGAAAAATGTACTTACTGTACTATGACTGTGATATGTGGTTGTCCCACCTCGCTATCTTAAAATGAATGCACTTACTATAAGTCACTCTGGATAACGTCTGCTAAATGACTCAAATGTAAAATGCAAAAGGAAAGATGATTCCTAACCCTGCTGGTGGCAAAACCTTTGAGATTCCCAATCATGTGCACTGTTTCTCTTATTGTAACAGAATTATATTTCACAAGAAAGTTTGCAAACAGCAAAGACGCTGTAGCTTTTCAAAGAAGTCAGGTTCATCATCAAGTTCCAGTTTAGCCTTTTCTCTAGTTTGCATATTTAAAAAGTAAACAAATGCAATTAAATATTATTTGATTATAAACCTTATGATTATAAATATCACTTCCGTAATCGAATAAAGTGTGTTATATAAACTCAGCAAAAAAATAAACGTCCCTTTTTCAGGACCCTGTCTTTCAAAGATAATTTGTAAATATCCAAATAATTTCACAGATCTTCATTGTAAAGGGTTTAAACACTGTTTCCCATGCTTGTTCAATGAACCATAAACAATTAAAGAACATGTACCTGTGGAAAGGTCGTTAAGACACTAACAGCTTACAGACGGTTGGCAATTAAAGTATTTAATGAAATTAGAGTATTTCACCTTTATTTAACCAGGTAGGACAGTTGAGAACAAGTTCTCATTTACAACTGCGACCTGGCCAAGATAAAGCAAAGCAAAGCAAAAACAACAACACAGAGTTACACATGGGATAAACAAACGTACTGTCAATAACACAATAGACAATCTGTATACAGCGTGTGCAAATGAAGTAAGGCGGTAAGGCAATAAATAGGCCATAGTGGCGAAGTAATTACAATTTAGCAATTAACACTAAATACAGGTGTGCAAAAGAGCAGAAAAAAACTAAAATGGGGATGAGGTAAGTAGTTGGTTGGATGGGCTATTTACCGATGGGCTGTGTACAGCTGCAGTGATCGGTAAGCTGCTCTGACAGCCGATGCTTGAATTTAGTGAGGGAGATATAAGTCTCCAACTTCAGTGATTTTTGCAATTCGTTCCAGTCACTGGTAGCAGAGGAAAGGAAAGGCGGCCAAAGGAGGTGTTGGCTTTGGGGATGACCAGTGAAATATACCTGCTGGAGCGCGTGCTACGGGTGGGTGTTGCTATGGTGACCAGTGAGCTGAGATAAGGCGGAGCTTTACCTAGCAAAGATTTATAGATGACCTAGAGCCAGTGGGTTTGGCGACGAATATGTAGCAAGGACCAGCCAACGAGAGGATACAGGTCGCAATGGTGGGTAGCATATGGGGCTTTGGTGACAAAACGGATGAGACTGTGATAGACGGCATCCAATTTGCAGAGTAGAGTATTGGAGGCTATTTTGTAAGTGACATCGCCAAAGTCAAGGATCAGCAGGAGAGTCAGTTTTACGAGGGTATGTTTGGCAGCATGAGTGAAGGAGGCTTTGTTGTGAAATAGGAAGCCAATTCTAGATTTCATTTTGGATTGGAGATGCTTAATATGAGTCTGGAAGGAGAGTTTACAGTCTAGGCAGACACCTAGGTATTTATAGTTGTCCACATATTCTAAGTCCGAACCGTCCAGAGTAGTGATGCTAGGCGGGCAGGCAGGTGCGGGCAGCAATCGGTTGAAGAGCATGCATTTAGTTTTACTAGCGTTTTAAGAGCAGTTGGAGGCCACGGAAGGAGTGCTGTATGGCATTGAAGCTCGTTGGGAGGTTTCTTCACTGACGAGTCACGTTTTTTTCTCACCAGGGGTGATGTTTGGATTCGCGTTTATCGTCAAAGGAATGAGTGTTACACGAGGCCTGTACTCTGGAGCGGGATCGATTTGCAGGTGGCGGGTCCGTCATGGTCTGGGGAGGTGTGTCACAGCATCATTGGACTGAGCTTGTTGTCATTGCAGGCAATCTCAACGCTGTGCGTTACAAGGAAGACATTCTCCTCCCTCATGTGGTACCCTTCCTGCAGGCTCATCCTGACATGACCCTCCAGCATGACAATGCCACCAGCCATATTGCTCCTTCTGTGCGTGGTTTCCTGCAAGACAGGAATGTCAGTTTTCTGCCATGGCCAGCAAAGAGCCCGGATCTCAATCCCATTAAGCATGTCTGGGACCTGTTGGATCGGAGGGTGAGAGCTAGGGCCATTCCCCCCAGAAATGTCCGGGAACTTGCAGGTGCCTTGGTGGAAGAGTGGGGTAACATCTCACTGCAAGAACTGGCAAATCTGGTGCAGTCCATGAGAAGGAGATGCACTGCAGTACTTAATGCAGCTGGTGGCCACACCAGATACTGACTGTTAATTTTGATTTTGACCCCACCTTTGTTCAGGGACACATTATTCCATTTCTGTTTGTCACACGTCTGTGGAACTTGTTCAGTTTATGTCTCAGTTGTTGAATCTTATGTTCATACAAATATTTACACATGTTAATTAAGTTTGCTGAAAATAAACGCAGTTGACAGTGAGAGGGCGTTTCTTTTTTTGCTGAGTTTATGATGTGGCATTAGTGAGGAGTTGTGTTCAAACAGATATGCTGCAGCTTCAGGTGGTTGCCTGTGGTGGTATGGCCCTTTTGTTTGCCCAAGGAATGATGTTTCCCTCATAATATGAGAGTAGTTACACAGAACAACCATGAATAGAAACTAGTAATGGTGTCACTGTCTTGGTCAAACTCACTTGTTCACAGGCAATTATTGTATGTACTCTCAGTGCATATCCAGCTCAACAATGTTGTTACAAAGAAAACATATTACTTAATCACCAACAAGGAATTCTAAGGGAAATCATTGTTGAGCCTTCCCTCATTTAACACTGATTGAATGAAATAAGTGTTTTCTCCTCACAAAGAATGTGGAACTATTTGGCACAAGCTCTGTATTGTGTTCCCATGTCTATAGGTTTAGATTGTTAACTCATGTGGTGGTAAATGTACCTTTCCCCGTCAACGTTTAGCCTATAGTGTGTCTCTCAACCAAATCAAATGGTTAGCAGATGTTAATCGAATGTAGCGAAATGCTTATGCGTCTAGCTAGTTCTGACCATGCGGTAATATCTAACAAGTAATCTAACAAATTCACAACGGCTACCTTATACACACAAATGTAAAGGGATGAATAAGAGTATGTACATATAAATATATGGATGAGCGATGGCCATGCGGCCTAGGCAAGATGCATTAGATGGTATAGAATACAGTTTATACAGTTGAAGTCGGAAGTTTACATACACCTTAGCCAAATACATTTAAACTCAGTTTTTCACAATTCCTGACATTTAATCCTAGTAAGAATTCCCTTATTTTTTTAATCACATACCCGCTGGGTCAGAAGTTTCCATACACTCAGTTAGTATTTGGTAGCATTGCCTTTAAATTGTTTAACTTGGGTCAAACGTTTTGGGTAGCCTTCCACAAGCTTCCCACAATAAGTTGGGTGAATTTTGGCCCATTCCTCCTGACAGATCGGGTGTAACTGAGTCACGTTTGTAGGCCTCCTTGCTCGCACACACTTTTTCAGTTCTGCCCACACATTTTCTATAGGATTGAGGTGAAGGCTTTGTGATGGCCACTCCAATACCTTGACTCTGTTGTCCTTAAGCCATTTTGCCACAACTTTGGAAGTATGCTTGGGGTCATTGTCCATTTGGAAGACCCATTTGCGACCAAGCTTTAACTTCCTGACGGATGTCTTGAGATGTTGCTTCAATATATCCTCATCATTATCCTATCTCATGATGTCATCTATTTTGTGAAGTGCACCAGTCCTTCCTGCAGCAAAGCACCCCCACAACATGATGCGGCCCCCCCTGTGCTTCATGTTTGGGATCGTGTTCTTCGGTTTGCAAGCCTCCCCTTTTTCCTCCAAACATAACAATGGTCATTATGTTCAAACAGTTCTATTTTTGTTTCATCAGACCAGAGGACATTTCTCCAAAAAGTACGATCTTTGTCCCTATGTGCAGTTGCAAACCGTAGTCTGACTTTTTTTAATGGTGGTTTTGGAGCAGTAGTTTCTTCCTTGCTGAGCGGCCTTTGAGGTTATGTCGATATAGGACTCGTTTTACTCTGGCTATAGATACTTTTGTACCTGTTTCCTCCAGCATCTTCACATGGTCCTGTTGTTCTGGGATTGATTTTCACTTTTCGCACCAAAGTACATTCATCTCTAGGAGACAGAACGCGTCTCCTTCCTGAGCGGCATGACGGCAGCTTGTTCCGATGGTGTTTATACTTGCGTACTATTGTTTGTACAGATGAATGTGGTACCTTCAGGCGTTTGGAAATTGCTCCCAATGATGAACCAGACTTGTGGAGGTCTACAATTGTTTTTCTCAGGTCTTTGCTGATTTCATTTGATTTTCCCATGATGTCAAGCAAAGAGGCACTGAGTTTGAAGGTAGGCCTTGAAATACATCCACATATACACCTCCAATTGACTCAAATGATGTCCATCAGCCTATCAAAAGCTTCTAAAGCTATGACATAATTTTCTGGAATTTTCCAAGCTGTTTAAAGGCACAGTCAACTTAGTGTATGCAAACTTCTGACCCACTGGAATTGTGATACAGTGAATTATAAGTGAAATAATCTGTCTGTAATCAATTGTTGGAAAAATGACTTGTGTCATGCACAAAGTAGATGTCCTACCCGACTTGCCAAAACTATAGTTTATTAACAAGAAATGTGTGGAGTGGTTGAAAAATGAGTTTTAATGACTCCAACCTAAGTGTATGTAAACTTCCGACTTCAACTGTAAATATGAGATGAGTAATGTAGGATATGTAAACATTATTAAGGTGGCGTTATTTAAAGTGACTAGTGATACATTTATTAAATCCATTTAATTTAATGGCATTACCTAAAGGTAATTATTCAGAATCACATCCTTGACTGAACTGTGCTATGACCTCTGATTATGTAATGTGTTTAATGGGTAACTGTACCATATCCTGTATACTGTAATGCACCTGTGTGTGTTTTTCCCATCAGGCAGCTTCAGAAAACCAGCGCCCCAGTGGAGAGCAGGCTCAAGTATCTGACAGGAGAGTGGTTTTACGAGGCCAAGTCTCTGAGACACAGGGATAAGATCCATGGCTCCGAAATCATCCTGGCCTCCATGAAGCAGAGGAAAGCAGGTTCTTTAGGTGGGGCAAAAACACTGTTCAAACACTAATTGAGTGCTGCATTCAGTAAGTCATTCTCACACAAAGTTAAGCATGTGTGCAGTACACACATTCTGCCATATAATGAAAAAGCCATACATCAGAGTAGAATGTGTACTGAAGAGTGCTACCAAACCACACTGTTTTGAGTTCAAAGTCAGGCCACAGAGGTACTGTATTTAGTACTAAACGCTTATTGCGTCATGATTGCAAGGTGTCCCGATATCTTTCCAACTGTCCCATTATCTGGTTTTAATGTCCATTCTAGAACGTCCTTCTAACCAATCAGGAACAACTATTCAACAATGCTGTGGTATAAGTAAAGTTTATGATATCGGGTTGGTATGTACAGATCATCAGCAGACATGGGTTTTTTAGTTTATAGTGAGGGTACTGTAAGCACTTATTGTCTCTGTCTCTGCCTCTGCCTCTGTCTCTGTCTTTTTCTTTCTTTCTTCTTTCTTTCTTCTTTCTTTCTTCTTTCTTTCTTTCTTTCTTTCTTTCTTTTCTTTCTTTCTTTCTTTCTTTCTTTCTTTCTTTCTTTCTTTCTTTCTTTCTTTCTTTCTTTCTTTCTTTCTTTCTTTCTTTCTTTCTTTCTTTCTTTCTTTCTTTCTTTCTTTCTTTCTTTCTTTCTTTCTTTCTTTCTTTCTTTCTTTCTTCTTTCTTTCTTTCTTTCTTTCTTTCTTTCTTTCTTTCTTTCTTTCTTTCTTTCTTTCTTCTTTCTTTCTTTCTTTCTTTCTTTCTTTCTTTCTTTCTTTTCTTTCTTCTTTCTTTCTTTTCTTTCTTTTCTTTCTTTTCTTTCTTTTCTTTCTTTTCTTTCTTTCTTTTCTTTCTTTTCTTTCTTTCTTTCTTTCTTTCTTTTCTTTCTTTTCTTTCTTTTCTTTCTTTTCTTTCTTTTCTTTCTTTTCTTTCTTTCTTTCTTTCTTTCTTTCTTTCAGATGGGTCTCTGTCCAGACCCAGAGCATTCAGCGGTAAAGTCTCAGACATCACCCCCCCTCCAAAACCTGCCAGGCTCCTGGTGGCACCAACACGGCCCCACGAGAACAGGTGATCCAATGCACCCCTCCTCCCACCCCTCTTTCCTCATCCATCCCTAACCCATTCCTATCTCTACTGTAACCCATTACTCTACCTAGTCTCATAACCATGCCTTAAGGCTAAGTCAGTATAGCAGTTCATCATGATTGATCAATCATAGTGCTTGCCTGCACAGAGTGAGTGAGATACTCGGGTGTTTGAACAGCTCCTGAGTCCTGTGGTGTGTGTGCGTCTTAGGTGTGTCTCGTGACTCAATTGGAGTCAACATAGGTGGTGCTCACTGTTTGCATGGAATCTGTCTGCTCTGTTATACTTACAGGATGTGGTCTCACGAGGCTAGGAGTCAGTCACTATGGGAATGCTTTAAAAAGTGATTATTTTGAGAAGTCGGTAATTCAATTTGATAGGCCTTTAATTTTACATTTGGCTGTTATTGTACAGATAACATGGCAGTATGATTCTCTGCCCAGTCACTTGTATTTGAATCGGTTCAAGTTCGGGAGGGGGGCTGCCAAGAGTTTGCGTAGGGAGGGGGTTTGGAAGATTTTGGAAATTGTTTCCCGAAAATGTTTAATTCTGATATCTTACACCACTTCCTAAAGTCAATACAAAGTGAAGTCTTGTAGTGAAGCTTGGTGTGTTTGGCATGCTATGCATGAGGTCAAATGGGCTGTGTTTACCTCCCTAACTCCCAGTGGGCATCAGCCAGCTCTCTAGGTGAGTCGGCTCTTCCACAGCCCTGCCTCCCTTTGATGTCACAATTAATCACATGTGAGCAGGCATCAGTTATGCAGGAGGCATGTTCACTGAACAGCCAGTCACAGAGGTGCTCAGGAATTTCATGAGGAAATGTAAATAGACCACAGATTCCAGTACAGTGTATCCTGGTGCTCTGAGGGCTTCTCATTTATAGTATACAACCCCAATTCCTATTCTATTTTGATAGTGGTCATTCTGTCTTTTTTTGCAGCGAAAGCCCCAGTGCATCAGATGCAGAGAAAGAGAGACTAAATTCAGTGGTGCGCTCCCCGGGAAGGGTATGTGAGATTTCATTTGCAGAGAATATATGTGAAGCATGAACAGAATAAACAAACAAAGCATTTTAATCTTGTTCAGATTTACTTCTGATTTTCCAATCACCATATCACAGTATGACAGTATTATGAAATATAGATTCATAAACCAATTGCATTTCCTAATCATGTTCTTCTCTTCTCATTCCAGCCAAGGCACAATCCTTTTAATCGAGCATCCCTTATTCTGGAAGTAGAAAAGACAGAAAAACAGTTATCCAATGGAAATCAAGAGGCTGAGAAAGCATCTGAAACGGGTTAGAGTGCAGTGCATACACCTTTTTACACAATCAAGCATTATGCAAACATACAGGTAAATAGAAGAAAAGGAGGTTGAGTCGAATTGAGTAACCTGATCTTTCAGGATGCTATGAGAACCTATTTTGGCTGATTCACAATAGGGATTTACAAATGTAGGATCTTCATTTGGTCATTCTTTTGTTGCTCAGAATGTTCCCGGACTTCAGATGAGCTCCGTGATTTACATAAATTCTGAAAAAACACACTGTTATATTAACAGTATTGCACTTTTCATGGAGCCACCTTTTGGCTAGCTAATAGCATATTCACAATCAAGCAACATTATGGACTAAACGTTCAAATCCTTTTGATGCGGGATTATTTTAGCTGTGGCAATATAGGTCAAATTATGATCCTACATCTGTAGTAAGTTGATACTGATGTCAACCAGGCCTGTGACAAGGCAAGAACTTATCACAGTAAATAATCATCATCTCCTCCATCATCTCCTCTCACGCACACAGAGCCCTTATCTCCCCTGAAGATTCACATGACAGCAGACTCCACCAGTCACAACTCAGCAGGGTCTGCCACCTCCGAAGGGTCTTCTCTAGGATTTAGGCCTGTGCCCAAGAAGAGAACCTTCCTCTCCCGGCGCTCTCAGAGCTCTCTTACAGGCAGTGACGTCTCTGTTCCTGGGCAGCAAGGTCATGTAGCTGGGTCAAAGGTTACCGCCCCTGCCCCTCAGGGAAGTCTCCAACATGGCTCTAGCTGGGGCTCCAACCAGTCCAGCCAGGGGGCATTGGATGTTCAGTTAGAGAAAAGTACTCCATCTTCCATCTGTGAGTTACAGAACAATGCAACTCCAGTTTCTCCCTCTAGTCAGCAACTGAACACTTTGAGTCACCTTTCCCATAAGCCACGGAAGGATTTAACCCTAGTCTCCACCAATACTGAGCTGGAGAGAGAGAAAGAGGCCCATGAGAGAGAGAAGAGAGTAGAGGAGCCCTCAGATAACTCAGTGAGGACCCCCTCTCTTCTTAGGGAAACTGAGAGTTCCAAAGTTCCATTGAGGCCCCTGAATGAGCCAAAGCCTCTCAGACAGTTGGAGCTTAGACCAGCCACACACTCTGATAATTACAGACACACAGATAAATCCTACACAGGTGGTCAGAAGAGTAGCGATGGTCTCATCCAGAGAGAGTTCGTCAGTATGGGTCCTCCTCAGAGCAGAGAGAGGTCTGATGGTCCATTTTCAGAACCTCTGTCCATACCACTCTCTCCGAGTTCAGAACTAACAGCCCCTACTCACCACCAGCCTGCTCAGCATGCAGCCTTTCAACTCATTGAGATGCAGGACAAGGAGATGATAAGAACCTGCAATGTGGGCACTGCAAACAGACAGGATGATAGTCTGCCTCCAAGCACTGTAGGTAAGTCCTAAGACAGAAAGTGAGAATTCATGGAGCCCACACAACAATCTAAAACCAGTATGAAAATGTATTCAAAGTCACTGAAGTGCTTGGCTTAAGGGTACTGTTTATACAGGAACGTGATCAATCAATGGAATTCTCACTAATGATGAAGGATATTACTAGGCCACTGTTGAAATGTCTAACCTAGAGTTTTTCAGCTTATTTTGTCATTCATCATAACACTTTCATTAACTTTCTTTTTCAGAACAATGGATGCATCATGAACTCAAAAACCCTGGGGATAAGCCTGATAAGCATGTTCGTAAAAAACGATTAGGGCACAAACCTGCCTCTAAATTAGCCCCCCGTAGTCCCCAATCCACAGGGGAAGAGGGCGACTCCATATCTAAAGTCTTAGAGTGGTTCAGCCGCAGCACCGACAGCAATGACTGGCTGGAGACTGAAAGTGATCAACCAGACATGGAGGAAGACGTGATTGGCCCTGCGAAAACAGATACAGATGATCGGCCTACCTTTGAGAGCAGGTCTCAGCAGACGGAGGGGAAAGATCCAGAGATGAAGAGAAAACTTCTACATGTTGACCCCAGCCTGGATATACAAAGTATTGGAGAAGGAGTGTCAGTGTGTTTAACACCAGATGTA
This sequence comes from Oncorhynchus kisutch, assembly GCF_002021735.2. Classification (NCBI taxonomy): domain Eukaryota; kingdom Metazoa; phylum Chordata; class Actinopteri; order Salmoniformes; family Salmonidae; genus Oncorhynchus; species Oncorhynchus kisutch. The sequence goes on from NC_034191.2 coordinate 26,116,939, forward strand.
GAGGATGGATCTCAGTCTGAATCCTCTGTGAATCAACCTCCTGACCAGTCACCTCTGAATACAGAAAGATCATACCAGCCCAAGAGACGCATGTCTGAGTCTGAGAGGCTGAGAGCAGCATATAGGAAGGAGTTCAAGCAAGTGATGTTAGATAGAGAAGACGATGTGATATATAGGCAAGAGGATGTGAAGAAGGTCAGTGGCCCTCCAGCCAAAGCTATTGGACCACAGGTCACAACACAGGAAGTCAAAGAGAAGGAGGAGGTCCAAGATGAGAACCAACCACCCAAAATCTCCCACCTGAAGTCCTTCTGGGAGAAGGGCAACACCGGGCCCAAGATACTCATCAGCAGATCAATCACTGACAAAGGACAGCAACAAATGGAGAAAGAGAGAGAACTAGCAGATAAGTCTCATAGAACTGTTCCTGGCCCAGAGTCATACAGTGTGGAGGGGTCGTCCAGGAAGAATCTCAGGGATGGAAAAGAGGGTGAAAGGTTAAGCCTAGATACTCAACAAAACTCTGCTAGTCAAGATGTGAGAAGTGTTCAGCCGAGTGTTAGCCCTTACAAACAGGAGGTATACACACCCAAACAGAGTGTTGTTATTGCTCCCTCTATAGAGATATGTACACTGCCAACCTTGGATGTTAGCTACACTCATGGGGCTCAAAGTGAAGAGGACGATTTGACATTAACAGAAGAAGATCTCAGAAGATCCCCAATGACAGTAGGCAGAAGAAGCTCAGAGGCAGAAATAGTCTTCCTAACTAGACTCCATCCTCAGCCTGACACGGTGTCCCAGTCCAGACTCAGTCCAGAACCTCAGAGATTCTCCCCATCCACACTTAGTCCTCAGCCTGAACTGCTCCTTCAGCCCACAGTTAACCCCCAGCCTGTGAAGCTCTCACCTGCCATACCAAAACCCCAACCTGACATGCCGTTCAGTCCCAATCCACTGCCTGAACTACTCTTCCAGCCTGCAACCAGCCCAGACTCTAAGAAGTTCCATCAGTCTAGACACAAGGTTGAAAAAGAAAGTGAACAGTTTTCCCCCAAAACTCAGCAGAGCTATGTCAATGAAGAAGCAAAGGAGGGTAACGAAATGAAAGGAGATTTTGTGCAGTCATGTGTGTCCAGTAAAAAACAAGACCACACCATTACAGATAAAGGAAATAGCCCACACACTCTGAAGCAGGTTCCCCCTCGGCAGGATAGCAAGGCAGACAAGATAAAGCAGCTCAAGTGCTTCTGGGAGCAGGAGAAGAACAGGCCTATATTTTATACAGGTAAAGCAAAAGAAGCAGGGGACTCCAGCATGACTCAAATTCCATCATCGGCCCCAGGAAAGCTGAATAAAAGGTTTACCAAGTCTGAGTTTGACCTGAGGTCAATCTGCAACGAATCAGACAGCGACCACAAAGGCGATTCCAACCTTTCCTCTGACAGAAAAAGACAGAATTTCACAGTCTTCACAATGAATCAAAGACTGGAGAAGTCGTCCCCAGGTCTTGGAGCAAACCGCTCGCAGTTCAAGAATCTTCGTAACTTCTGGGGTGAGGCCACTTCGAATAGCAGAGGGCCGATCTCTTCTGACGAACCCAAAAGCCTCAAAAAGAAGGAGCCAATGGATGCCCAGAACTCAATGCTTGAGTTAAAGCAATGTGTTGACCCTGATTTCTATAGCAAATCTTCCCCCGGCCGGTCACAAAAGGTCAGTGCAAGACCACCTTTGGATGAGAGCCGGCTTAAGAAAACATCTTCACCTTCTTCACCATCTTCTCCATCTCGCCCTCCATATTTAGTCAGGGGGAACAAAGACAGAGAGCACCAGTCGAGGTCTAAATCGATTGGAGCGGGTTCAGGAGCTATGATTGACACTAAAGTGCACCAGTCAAAGTCTAGATCAGTTGCGGTGGGATCAGGAGCTATGATTGACACTAAAGCCAACTTCTCACCTCAAATCACAGTAGAGTCAGAGCTGCAAAGAGCCCCTGGTGTATCAAGGAGCTCAGAAGAGGACTTCAGCAAAGAGGAAAAGGCCCTGAAGCCCCAAAGCACCGCAGGAAAGGAATCTTGGTCTCACAAAGCTAGAAAAGACAGTTTTGGAAACTCAAGTGGAAGTGGACGTGCAAGTTCCCTTCGGCGTGCCACCAGTATGTTCACATTAGACATGAATGAGGAACAGGACCAAACTTCTCTGTTGTACCCTAAAAAGACACAAGATATTAGTCCTTTTCAAGCTAAAAGGACACAGGGTAGACGACAGAGTGCTGACAAGCAAGCACTTCTTGGTTCAAGGAGGTCCTCAAAATCATCAGACGAGTCTGAATCTCTGACACCTCGCGCTCGGGCCTTTGTTCCCAGAGACTACCGCCATTACCTGGGGATCACAGAGAAGACCAGCGTCCACACTGCTCTTGCCCTGGCAGGGAAGGAGCAGAAGGAGGCAGAAGGCCTGCCTGGGGCTGAACTTGACCTGAGTGGTGGGCTTGTCAGATCCAGCACCCTAGTGGGCTCAGAGGAGCGCTACAGCAGGAGGAATAGCAAGATAACCCAGCGCCCCCTGGCCCTCTGGTCAAGCCAGGGCAGCACTGACACAGGACGTGAGTCATCATTCAGTGCGTCTGAGAGAGCATCGAGCAGCACGTCTGAAACTTGGTCTAACTCCAGGATCAGTTCAAACCGTGAGTTTTGATGATCTACTGTATACTGTAACACCCTTTGTCTTAGTACAAGTGTTAAGTAACCTGTGTCATTTCATGAAAATATACTAAATGTATTTGTTTATCTGGGTTCCATGTGAAATCATCTACTTGTAGATGTTTTTGTAGATGAGGCAGCATCCAGGATGCAGTGTCCTTGGCTATCTGTGTCAGTGTAAATAGAGTGTGTGCAGGGAATCAGCTGCCTGTGTTTAATTTGTGGGTTGAACGATACTCTTTTGTAACTTTATTGACATCACATGGTTGTCTAATAGAGCCAACAGCCAAGTAGCCAAGTTTAGCTTTGTTTGAGTTAAGCATTACAGTTCAGGATAGATCTAGAACATTCTTGAGTTTACTTTTATGAGTGATGATATTTACAATTTAGCCAGTAAAACAAATGAGACTGACCAGGTGAATCCAGATGAAAGCTATGATCCCTTATTGATGTCACTTATTAAATCCACTTCAATTAGTGTAGATGAAGGGAAGGAGACAGGTTAAAAAATGATTGTTAAAACTCGAGACAATTGAGACATGGATTGTATACTTGTACCATTCAGAGGGTGAATCGACAAGATAAAATATGTTTAAGTTCCTTTGAACGGGGTATGGTAGTAGGTGCCAGGTTGCAATGCTGCTGGGTTTTTCACAATCAACAGTTTCCCATGTGTATCAAGAATGGTCCACCACCCAAAGGACATCCAGCCAACTTGACGCAACTGTGGGTAGCTTTGGAGTCAACATGGGTTAGCATCACTGTGGAACTCTTTAGACAACTTGTAGAGTCCATGCCTAGACAAATTGAGGCTGCACTGAGGGCAAAAGGTGGGGGGGGGGGGGGGGGTGGGGGGGGTGGGGGTGGGGGGGTGCAACTCAATATTATGAAGGTTAATGTTTTGTACCCTCAGTGTAAATTATCAGTGTAAAGAGGCCGCATGTAATGTTTTTTTGAACACGTCCATGTGTGGTCTTTATAGAAGGCATCTGCATGTACAGTATGAGCAACTCTTTCTCTCATTTCTGATATTTTAGGTGACAATTATGATGAGGATCAGGACCATGTACAGAAGGCATTGAAGAGAGCTCAGGCCCGCCCACGAAATCTGGCCAAAAGTCTTGAGGACATCACAGCATCCATGCCACCACGTGAGAAATGTCCCTTGTCTTCTCAACCATTATACAAGCATTATAAGGGTGCTGTCAGGATGGGTCAGGTACCAGTATTAATGCAGGTTGGGGTGAAAAAGTAATGTTGTCTTTGTTTTCCACCATTCCCTACAGGACAAGATAGAAGGCTGGCTCCTCTTGATGACATCAGGCGAAGCAGTGATGGTTAAGATTTGTTTTGTACCTTTCTTAGAAATGTTATTTGCCTTTGGTTCGATATTGGGTTAGACAGTTTATACCAAATATAATGTAGAATACAGGCTTTTTATTAGATGTTGTAGAATGCTAGCATTGTTGGGTAATTCAATAGCTACAGTAAGTGATCTATGATAAGGTTAATCAAATCAAATTGTATTGGTCACATACACATGTTTAGCAGATGTTACTGCGGGTGTAGTGAAATGCTTGTATTTCTAGCTCCAACAGTGCAGTAATATCTAACACTTCACAACAATACACACAAACCATCGACTGCATCCTTATGTAATACATGTATCACTAGCCACTTTAACTATGCCACTTTGTTTACATACTCATCTCATATGTATATACTGTACTCGATACCATCTACTGTATCTTGCCTATGCTGCTCTGTACCATCACTCATTCATATATCCTTATGTACATATTCTTTATCCCCTTACACTGTGTATAAGACAGTAGTTTTGGAATTGTTAGTTAGATTACTTGTTGGTTATTACTGCATTGTCGGAACTAGAAGCACAAGCATTTGGCTACACTCACATTAACATCTGCTAACCATGTGTATGTGACAAATACAATTTGATTTGATTTGATTCGATTTTGATTTGAAACCTAAAAGTAAAATAATGGAATTCAGGATATATAAATATTAGGATGAGCGATGTCGGAGTGGCATAGACTAAAATACAGTAGAATATAATACAATATATACACATGAGATGAGTAAAGCAAAAATATGTAAACATTATTAAAGTGACTAGTGTTCCATTATTAAAGTGGCCAGTGATTTCAATTATATGTACAGTTGAAGTCGGAAGTTTACATACACCTTAGCCAAATACATTTAAACTCAGTTTTTCACAAATCCTGTGATTTAAGCCTCGTAAAAAGTCTTAGGTCAGTTAGGATCACCACGTTATTTTAAGAATGTGAAATGTCAGAATAATAGTAGAGAGTGATGTATTTCAGCTTTTATTTCTTTCATCACATTCCCAGTGGGTCAGTAGTTTACATACACTCAATTAGTATTTGGTAGCATTGCCTTTAAATTGTTTAACTTGGGTCAAACGTTTTGGGTAACCTTCCACAGGCTTCCCACAATAAGTTGGGTGAATTTTGGCCCATTCCTCCTGATAGAGCTGGTGTAACTGAGTCAGGTTTGTAGGCCTCCTTGCTCGCACATGCTTTTTCAGCTCTGCCCACATATTTTCTTTAGGATAAGGTCAGGGCATTGTGATGGCCACTCCAATACCTTGACTTTGTTGTAAGCCATTTTTCCACAACTTTGGAAGTATGCTTGGGGTCATTGTCCATTTGGAAGACCCATTTGCGACCAAGCTTTAACTTCCCGACTGATGTCTTGAGATGTTGCTTCAATATGTCCACATAATTTTCCATCCTCATGATGCCACCTATTATGTGAAGTGCACCAGTCCCTCCTGCAGCAAATCACCCCCACAACATGATGCTGCCATCCCTGTGCTTCAAGGTTGGGATGGTGTTCTTCGGCTTGCAAGCCTCCCCTTTTTCCTCCAAACATAACGATGGTCATTGTGGCCAAATAGTTCTATTTTTGTTTCATCAGACCAGAGGACGTTTCTCCAAAAAGTATGATCTTTGTCCCCATGTGCAGTTGCAAACCATAGTCTGACTTTTTTATGGTGGTTTTGGAGCAGTGGCTTCTTCTTTGCTGAGCGGCCTTTCAGGACTTGTTTTACTGTGGATATAGATACTTTTGTACCTGTTTCCTCCAGAATGTTCACAAGGTCCTTTGCTGTTGTTCTGGGATTGATTTGCACTTTTCGCACCAAAGTACGTTCATCTCTAGGAGACAGAACGCGTCTCCTTCCTGAGCGGTAAGACGGCTGCGTGGTCCCATGGTGTTTATACTTGAGTACTATTGTTTGTACAGATGAACGTGGTACCTTCAGGCGTTTGGAACCAGACTTGTGGAGGTCTACAATTGTTTTTCTGAGGTCTTGGCTGATTTCTTTTGATTTTCCTATGATGTCAAGCAAAGAGGCACTGAGTTTGAAGGTAGGTCTTGAAATACATCCACCTATACACCTCCAATTGACTCAAATTATGTCAATTAGCCTATCAGAAGCTTCTAAAGCCATGACATAATTTTCTGGAATTTTCCAAGCTGTTTAAAGGCACAGTCAACTTAGTGTATGTAAACTTCAGACCCACTGGAATTGTGATACAGTGAATTATAAGTGAAATAATCTGTCTATAAACAATTGTTGTAAAAATGACTTGGTTCATGCACAAAGTAGATGTCCTAACCGACTTACCAAAACTATAGTTTGTTAACAGGAAATTTGTAGAGTGGTTGAAAAACGAGATTTAACGACTCCAACTTAAGTGTATGTAAACTTCTAACTTCAACTGTATATAGGGCAGCAGCCTCTAAGCTGCAGGGTTACATAACCGGGTGGAAGCTGCCTAGTGATGGCTATTTAACAGTATGATGACCTTGAGATAGAAGCTGTTTTTCAGTCTCTCGGTCCCAGCACCTGTACTGACCTCGCCTCCTGGATGATAGCGGGGTGAACAGGCAGTGGCTCAGGTGGTTGTTGTCCTTGATGATCTTTTTGGCCTGGCCTCCGGTGATGCGTTGGGCAGACCGCACCACCCTCTGGAGAGTCCTGCGGTTGTGGGCGGTGCAGTTGCCTTCCAGGCTGTGCATCTGTAAAAGTTTCTGATGGTTTTAGTACCAAGCCGAACAATTAACCTCTCATACCTCTCTTTATGTCCTCCCTCAGCATCTACACTCCCCTCTGCCTCCTCATCCCTCTACTCTGACACTGAGCATTTGAAGAAGATGAGCAAGTCTGTTCCCTCGTTCCTACAACATGAGGTAAAGTCACTGCAGCTTTATTCCATGTGAGCGCTTTAAGTCAAAGAACACTGTATGTCTGTATGTGCACTGGGCATTCTAGCTCTGCTGTCTGTGTTCTAGAGCGATGGCAGAGACACTGACTCCGCCTCTGAGGACAGTTACCATGGTGGCAGGCAGAACACGGGCAGATCTATGACTAAACTCAGCAGCTCCTCTGGCATGGCATCTGTGTCCTCTGTATGTTCACTTCACGCATGCCCTGCTAAGACACAACCACTGTTCACATTCAAAGCATGCACATTTTCTGCCTAACCATTTTCTATTGGCAACTATCATGATTATACAATATTAACAGTCTTATTAAATCTCTTAATTGTCCCGTTAACCACAAATTTGATAGTTTTTCACATCCTGACTTTAATGAGAACTGCCTGCATGGCTATGGTTTTATGTGAACTGTTTAAACGTTTTTACCTCTGTGTGTGTGTTAGCTGAGTGGCAGTGTGATGACAATGTACAGTGGCGACTATGGAGGTGTGGAGGTGCAGGGGAGCATCCAGTTTTCCATCAACTACGTCCAGAAGCTCAGGGAGTTCCACATCTTTGTGGCTCAGTGCCAAGATCTGGCGGCCGTCGACCCCAAGAGGGGCCGCTCTGACCCGTGAGTACACTATTACACTAGGCCCCTGATTGGATTCCTTATGGTCCCTAAATGTTGGGAATATATAGCCTTGCTTTCTTATTTACTACTCGATATTTGATTGGACACTGCTGAAATACATGGTACTTTGTGTGTATGATTCTTGTGTTTCTTGTCGTAGGTATGTTAAAAGTTACCTGGTGCCTGACAAAGCCAATCTAGGGAAGAGGAAAACGTCTGTGAAGAAGAAGACTGTCAACCCCATTTTCAACGAGCTCCTCAGAGTAAGAGATTTTCTAAAAACTCTATATGATTTACATTAAATAGAGTAATGTATCTACACATACATAAGGTCTGACATAAAGTGCTTTTAGCAAAACCTCTCTCTCCTGTTCCTTCATCAGTATCGGCTTCGTATGGAGTACCTCCGAACTCAGACCCTCATTCTCTCCGTCTGGCACCATGACACCTTTGGCAGGAACAGTTTTCTGGGCGAAGTGGATGTGGACCTGTCCAAATGGGACTTTAACCACACCCAGATGAACTACTTAGCTCTGAAATCCAGGGTAAGACAACAACACACCTGCTTTGTCTGTGTACTGGAGTCATTCAGCACTGTACTAAAACAATAATACAAAACTGAAATCCATATCTCTGCTTTTGTTATTTATTTCAATGGCTGTGCGTGTTAGTATTGTTTGACATGACATGTGTATGCTGCTATACACAGTAGGTTGTGGAGGTGTTAGTATGGTTTGGAGAGTGTCCAGTGAGGTGGTGGTTCTATATCGTAAATTGGGGTACTCTCTGTGCTGACTTTCTTCCCCTGGTCTCCTCAGCCCACGTCCAGTCTGCAGCCCTCAGATGACAGAGGGGAGATGAAACTGGCCATACGCTTCCTGCCTCAGGTCTCCCACAGTAAGAGTCTGTATGCCTCACATGTCTTAACTGTCACCAGTCTCTATAAGCAATTTATTATATAGAAAATGTATATTTTATCAAGAAAATGTGTTGCTTTCGTTAACTAGTTACCTAAAATAGGACTTTTATGCAATAGAAAGCTAGTGTACACGTTCACTGAATCATGCTTGATTCTGATCCCTAGGCCTAGGCAAGGACCCCCCCTCTAACAAAGGTGAGGTTCACATTTGGGTGAAAGACTGCAAGAACCTTCCCCTCATCAGAGGGGCCACCATCGACCCATATGTCAAGTGGTACGTACGACACATGCCATAAATAATATCAACATTTGAAATGTATGAATGGCTAAATATGATCAAGGAGAACTACAGTTTCTGGGGAGAACAGAAGATGTGGAGGCCTATCATAAAGACATATTCCCTTCTTAGCCTTGATTTCCAGCCTTTCAAATTTGCTTTGCTCAGGATAGTTGTAGGTTGAATATGTAATAATATTGTAAGACTACCTCCTCCGTAGCTTCGTGCTCCCAGATACGAGCAGAAAGAGTCGTCAGAAGACACGGGTGCTGAGGAGGACGGTGGAGCCGGTGTTTAACCACACCATGGTGTACGACGGCTTCAGACAGGAAGACCTGAAAGACGCTTGCGTGGAGCTAACCGTGTGGGACCGTGACAAGTTGGCTAGTAACTTCCTGGGGGGTCTAAGACTGGGGCCTGGCACAGGTACTAATGGACTTTTCTATGACATTTTCTAGATTTCTCCATAGAAACACGTTCATTTTATTCAATTGATTACAATGGCTAAGCCTAAATTCTCTCCATCTCTTCATACAGGCAGAAGTTATGGGGCAGTGGTGAATTGGATGGACTCGAATGCTGACGAGGTTGCTCTATGGGAACGAATGATGACCTCTCCAAACGAATGGGTGGAGGATGTGCTGCCACTGAGAATGCTGACCACAGCAAAGACTGTGCTGAAATGAGAATGACTCTGAGAGAAAATCTTCAACCTGCCACAGTTCAAATAACATTGTTGCTTTTTATATTATATACTGTGATGTGTAATCTAGATTAATCAAATACATTTTATATTGGAATATATAGGAATGAAGAAGCACTTGTAAAAATCTACTGAACAAGTTGATGATCATATGTCTCTTCAATACATTTATGTTATATTAATGATAATCATACAAGCCAAATATTATGATTATTATCATCAGCCGAAACACACTTATTTTTGGTGTTTAATCCTCAATTACAACAAGTTTACTCACTCCATTATTTATATTTGTTATGACAGAATTTTCCATGACGAATGTACATCCTAACATTATTAACCACAATTAAAGAATGTGCAATGATGAGTATTCAGTGTTTTGATCATTGATAGTTAGTCCAGAAGATGTGAAATGTTTTAGTAGCTCCATGGTCTGTCTGTGTGTGGGGGTGGTGTACAGTCTACTCTGTACCCATCTCTTCAAACATAACTGCCTGAGTAATGGCCCTCACTACATGTGACTTTGTACATGGTGTGCCAGATCACTTTGGCCATAAAGCACTAAGCACACTGCATCAGCAGCCCCACCAGGTGGACCAACACACAAACAGCAGGACTATTATTTTACCATGCATGGTCAGGAAATTGCTGGTATGGGAACCTGTGACTGATTTTCATTATTTTCAAACTGTTGGTAACATTCTGGAATGGGATCTTTTTGGTAGACAATACATATACACACACACACACACATTTGGCCAAATGTCTTGTTTCATTACCTGTATAATTTTCATTGAGGGTAATTGAATGTATGTCCTACTGTATCTGAGGACCTCTCATAGAATTATGGTTCTCTTCCTGTAACACACAACCAACCACAGAGTGAGAGTGTAGCCTAATACATAATAAATATATATATATATATAGAGACCGGTCAAAGGTTTTAGAACACCTACTCATTCCATAGTTTCTTTATTTTTACAATTTTCTACAAAGTAGATTAATAGTGAAGACATCAAAACTATGAAATAACATATTTGGAATCATGTAGTAAACAAAAAAGTGTTAAACAAATCAAAATATATATTTATATTTGAGATTCTTCAAATAGCCACCCTTTGCCTTGATGGCAGCTTTGCACACTCTTGGCATTCTCTCAAGCACCTTCATGAGGTAGTCACCTGGAATGCATTCCAATTAAAAGGTGTGCCTTCTAAAAAGTTAATCTGTTACTTGAACTCTGTGATGCATTTATTTGGGCTGCAATCTGAGATGCAGTTACCTCTAATGAACTTATCCTCTGCAGCAGAGGTAACTCTGGGTCTTCCTTTCCTGTGGCGGTCCTCATGAGAGCCAGTTTCATCATTGCGCTTGATGATTTTGCAACTGCAAGTTCTTGACTGACCTTCATGTCATAAAGTAATGATAGGCTATCATTTCTCTTTGCTTATTTGAGCTGTTCTTGCCATAATATGGACTTGGTCTTTTACCAAATAGGGCTATCTTCTATGTATATATATATATATATATATATATATATACTGTATATATACGGTATATATTATGTATGTTAATTGTAATCTCTACATCCTCACACTAGTGGGCTTTGTGAGGGTTCCCAGGTGATGACAGAAGTGGTCATTGAGACAGGGCTGGTTGCTCATGAACTCCATGGTGCTGGAGAAGCAGAGGGAGGTACAGAGCTGGGCCAGCGTGTCACTGCAGCTGACGGTCCGTCTTCACCGTCTCAAAAGACCTCAACCTCATGTCTGGCTCCCAGCCCTCCCTGAGAGTGTAAAGGGAACAGGTGCATCTGATCCAGGGCAGATGAGAGTCAATGTCCCATCAATCAGCGTCCCAAATGGCATCCTATTCCCTATATAGTGCATTACTATTGACCAGGGCCTTGGTCAAAATTAGTGCACTATCAATGGCATAGGGTGCCATTTGGGATTTAGACCATGAGTCATAGGGGTAAATATAAGTATGAAACTGTTAGTGGCAGAGACGCAGAGCTATGTGCATGTCCTTATCTAGAAGTTTCCCACAGTGCAATACTGTACAGTACAACACAGTACAATCTTCATACATCAGTGGGTGCCACCCCCCGCAAAATTTTTAATTGCTTTACATTTCTGTCACCTATGGGATAATATATTAACTCTAATTTTTTATAAAAAAAATTAAAAGTCCATCAGCTCCTTTTTCTCTTGTGGGTTTGAAGAGTAATTTATCTCTTTATCGTCTTAATCCATTTCTTGGCAGACCATAGCCAGGAGGAGTGCAGCCAAAAAAAGCCCTGCCAGTCAACTAGGCATTCAGTACACACACCCAAAGAGAACCCAAGCAGTTCTGTACACACACATCACGCCAAAAGAGTGTTTTAGTCTACTGATGGATGTGAGAAGTTAGACTACTAGTACTTAAATCTGTTACTAAAACTGTACTTTGTTATGCTGCTGGTTTAGGTTTTCTTTAGACTTTTACTTTGACTGAACTAATATTGTATTTAGGCTACTGAATATACAGAAACCAAAAGATAGGTGCCAGGTGAAATTTCTTAAATATGAATCTGTCAAGCAAGTGCATACAACATTTGCTCTGGCCTTTAGCTATCAAACATTTACTCTGACTGGCAGTCAGCTACCATACAAATGATTCTTACAAAAATCTGTACATGCCATATAGGAACTATACATTTATGTGTGTAGAAGTTTACCTCTAGTGCCCTGTGCTACTTCAATTATAAAATGCTATATTTCTGTAACATTATGCATGAAATGTTGCTTAATTATTTCTCACCTAACATGTATAACATTGTAACCATCCTTTACTCATGAACTGAGAACTAACCATCATTTACTCATGAACTGAGAACTAACCATCCTTTACTCATGAACAGAGAACTAACCATCCTTTACTCATGAACTGAGAACTAACCATCCTTTACTCATGAACTGAGAACTAACCATCCTTTACTCATGAACTGAGAACTAACCATTCTTTACTCATAAACTGAAAACTAACCATCCTTTACTCATGAACTGGTAACTAACCATTTTTTACTTATGTTAACAAGAACTAACTATCCTTTACCCATGAACTGAGAACTAACCATCCTTTACTCATGTTACCAAGAACTAACCATCATTTACTCATGAACTGGTAACTAACCATTATTTACTCATGTTACCAAGAACTAACCATGCTTTACTTATGAACTAAGAAATAACCATCCTTTGACTTATGGATTGAGAACTAACCATTCTTTACTCATGGATTGAGAACTAACCATCCTTTACTTATGAATTTATAACTAACCATACTTTACTTATGAACTGAGAACTAATCATCCTTGACTCATGGATTGAGAACTACCCATCCTTTACTCATGAATTCAGAACTAGCATCCTTTACTAATTTTACCCATAACCTGCCACTGTATCATGCATTCACAACAGCTGTCTACGTGTTCTGGGAATGTAAAATACCCCACTGACTGTTAGCTAGGAGACTGGTCCCAGTCTTCAGCCATGTCAGGAGAGACGGTGTCCCTAGTCCTAGACCATATTTAATTGGACGATGGATAACCTTACCCCCTCTCAGGAGACCAATGAACAGGGCCACGGAGAGACAGATCACAGCCAGCACCGAAGTTGTGACGGCCATATGGCCCATTGGGCTTCTCTGGGACTGGGAGGAGACTGTTGGAAGGACAGGAGGGATAATATCAACACTGTAGCCAATGGGCACCATTTTTTTTATTTTAATGAAAGCCATAGGCTTTGATGACTGTGATAATCAAGGGCTGTGAAACCCAGACTCTAGGCAACAGGTTTTAAGCCAGAACATTAGAACGTTGTTGTAGGCATCCCAGATGTCTAGAGAGTCAAAAGCAACATGGTGAACGTGATCGTGACCGCCACAATGTACTGTCGCAAAATGTTTAGTTTTGTTTCTCTGAGTGAAGGCAGTGACCTGTGTGTTATTTTTGAAATGTTGATACTTACAGGCAGTAAGGACGAACAGGAGGACACCTCACAGAGTCGGGTGACAGTGCAGGTAGAATGTGGTGACGGTCATGTTCTTGTGTTCAATGAAACGGAAGGTGTGCATGCTGAGACGCTCCATTCAACTCGACCCTGGTTTGTCCATCATGTGTATGTACACCTTCAATGAGACAAGAGATATGAGTCATACACATACTGTACTCATACACGATTTAGGCGTGACCGGAAACAAAAAAAGGCTTCAGTTTCAGTTGCAGAGTTATCATAAATCTATAAAAATTAAACTGGGTGAATAATATTGACTCACCCAACAAAGAGGTCATAGTAGGTGCTGTTGTTGGGAATGGGACTTGTTGCTGTGTAGCATCGGTCAAGCAGAATGTGGAACCTTTGGAGAGGAAGAGAGGGACTGATTCTAGAATGCAAGATATTTTTTTTTTGTGATACATTGTACATTTTGCAGTATGGTACTTTACAAAAGGCTTTTATTGAGGTAGATTTTATCTGCGTATTGTAGTCCTACCTCTCTGTTTGATTGGTGGCTTTCACCCCCACAAAGATTCGGGTCTTCAGATTTATTCCATTCTCTGGAACAATGAGTTTCTGAGTGTAGTCAGTGTCCTGTTTCACAGCAAAACACTAGTCTATTATAAGCACAACACAATTGCTTCATATCCTGTAGAAGTGCACTGTGTACTTCTGGCAGCCATGTGCTCAAGGTACACACAAAGACAGACCACTTACACTGTAGAGCCACATACTCAGAGCACTGATGAAGCTGCCACTGTTCTCCCTCACTGCAAGACTCACACCCGATCTGTGGACAATCAAGTGGGGGGAATGTTACAGACACACATACATGGTTTACACTCAATAATGAACACTCTTAATAATGACTATTTTCTCTGTATATATCAAATCGAATCAAGGAAGCCACCAGATACAACCCTAAATCCGTAAACATGGGCACCCTCATAGACATTATCCTGACCAACTTGCCCTCCAAATACACCTCCGCTGTTTTCAATCAGAATCTCAGTGATCACTGCCTCATTGCCTGTATCCGCTATGGGTCTGCGGTCAAACGACCACCCCTCAACACTGTCAAACGCTCCCTAAAACACTTCTGCGAGCAGGACTTTCTAATCGACCTGGCCCGGGTATCCTGGAAGGATATTGACCTCATCCCGTCAGTCGAGGATGCCTGGTCATTCTTTAAAAGTAATTTCCTCATCATCTTAGATAAGCATGCCCCGTTCAAAAAATGCAGAACTAAGAACACATATAGCCCTTGGTTTACTCCAGACATGACTGCCCTTGACCAGCACAAAAACATCCTGTGGCGGACTGCAATAGCATCGAATAGTCCCCACGATATGCAACGGTTCAGGGAAGTCAGAAACCAACACACGCAGTCAGTCAGGAAAGCAAAGGTTAGCTTTTCAAGCAGAAATGTGCATCCTTTAGCTCCAACTCCCAAAAGTTTTGGGACACTGTAAAGTCCATGGAGAACAAGAGCACCTCCTCCCAGCTGCCCACTGCACTGAGGCTAGGTAACACGGTCACCACTGATAAATCCATGATAATCCAACATTTCAATAAACATTTCTCAACGGCTGGCCATGCCCCCCCCCCCCCCGCTGCCGCGGTCATCCCCCTCTTCAAAGGGGGTGACACCCTAGACCCAAACTAGACCCAAACCTAGACCCAAACTGTTACAGACCTATATGGGGCTGCAGGGTAGCCTAGTGGTTAGAGCATTGGACTAGTAACCAGAAGGTTGCAAGTTCAAACCCCCGTGCTGACAAGGTACAAATCTGTCGTTCTGCCCCTGAACAGGCAGTTAACCCACTGTTCCTAGGCCGTCATTGAAAATAAGAATTTGTTCTTAACTGACTTGCCCAGTTAAATAAAGGTAAAATAAAAAAATTAAAAAAACATCCATCCTGCCCTGCCTATCTAAAGTCTTCAAAAGCCAAGTTAATAAACAGATCACTGACCATTTAGAATCCCACCGTACCTTCTCCGCTGTGCAATCCGGCTTCCGAGCCGGTCACGGGTGTACCTCAGCCACGCTCAAGGTACTAAACGATATCATAACCGCCATCGATAAAAGACAGTACTGTGCAGCCGTCTTCATCGACCTGGCCAAGGCTTTTGACTCTGTCAATCACCGTATTCTTATCGGCAGACTCAATAGCCTTGGTTTTTCTAATGACTGCCTTGCCTGGTTCACCAACTACTTTGCAGACAGAGTTCAGTGTGTCAAATCGGAGGGCATGTTGTCCGGACCTCTGGCAGTCTCTATGGGGGTACCACAGGGTTCAATCTTTGGGCCGACTCTTTTCTCTGTATATATCAATGATGTCTCACTTGCTGCGGGTGATTCCCTGATCCACCTCTACGCAGACGACACCATTCTATATACATCTGGTCCTTCTTTGGACACATTCTTAAATGGAAAATATTTGTAACCACCAAGACTCTTCCTAGAGCTGGCCGCCCGGCCAAACTGAGCAATCGGGTGAGAAGGGCCTTGGTCACGGAGGTGACCAAGAACCTGATGGTCACTCTGACAAAGCTCCAGAGTTCCTCTGTGGAGATGGGAGAACCTTCCAGAAGGACAACCATCTCTGCAGCGCTCCACCAATCAGGTATTTATGGTAGAGTGGCCAGACGGAAACCACTCCTCAGTAAAAGGCACATGACAGCCCACTTGGAGTTTGCCACAAGGCACCTAAAGACTCTCAGGCCATGTGAAACAAGAGTCTCTGGTCTGATGAAACCAAGATTGAACAACCCTAAGCACACAGCCAAGACAACGCAGGAGTGGCTTCGGGACAAGTCTCTGATTGTCCTTGAGTGGCCCAGCCAGAGACCAGACTTGAATCCAATCAAACATCTCTGGAGAGACGCTCCCATCCTACCTGACAGAGCTTGAGAGGATCTGCAGAGAAGAATGGGAGACTCCCCAAATAAAGGTGTTCCAAGCTTGTAGCATCATACCCAAGAAGACTCGATGCTGTAATTGCTACCAAAGGTGCTTCAACAAAGTACTGAGTAAAGGGTCTGAATACTTATGTAGATGTAATATTTCTGGTTTTTGGTTTTAATAAATTAGCAACAATTTCTAAAAAGCTGTTTTTGCTGTGTCATTCTGGGGTATTGTGTGTAGAGTGATGAAGGGGGGAAAACTATTTAATACATTATAGAATAAGGCTGTAACGTAACAAAATTTGGAAGGGGTCTGAATACTGAAGTCAAGGGGTCTGAATACTTTCCGAAGGCACTGTATGTTGTTATATTTTCAACATCGCTAGGTACTTAATTATTAAGTATTTTTTAAATAAATGTTTCACAGGATACTACTCTATTTGTGTAATTGCACATTTACTGTACTACACTATATGCAGCTGTTTCAATAGACATTTGTAAAGTTAATCACTGTATGTATTGTACTGCATGAATATGTAAGTATTTTTTAAATAAATGTTTCATATTTTGGCAAGGATCTCTGTCAGTAGACATACCTACAATGACGCTTTAGAATGCAAGACTAAAAGTGATTTACTGTATTAACATGGTGAAAAGAAGTACACGAATGTACAGACAATTTCATTACATATCCTCTGAGAGTAATTGTATGATTGTTGTGCTGATTAAAGCCAATTGACTTCAACAGAGTTGTGGATCTGATATAGAGCCACAGGATGAGCTCAGTGCTCGAGGAACAACTTGATGACATAATTCATGTCATTTTATGTCTGTCTCAATTGAGTTACAATCAAGTCCACATCAGGCACATACTGTCCATGGGAAAGAGAGCCGTGATGGTAGGTTGGATGGAAGGTGTTAATATAAATGTGTTAATAGCCATTAATGGTGTTATGTAAAGACTACATAATGAATAGTCTCGGGCATAATGTAACAAGCACATTCAAATCAAGTACACTACCATTCAAAAGTTTGGGTTCACTTAGAAATATCATTGTTTTTGAAAAAAAAAAAATTGTCCATTAAAATAACATCAAATTGATACAGTGTAGACATTGTTAATGTTGTAAATGACTATTGTAGCTGGCGAAAGGAGGCCCATTATCAGCAACCATCACTCCTGTGTTCCAATGGCATGTTATGTTAGCTAATCCAAGTTTATCATTTCAAAGGGCTAATGGACATTAGAAAATCCTTTTGCAATTCTGTTAGCACAGCTGAAAACTGTTGTTCTGATTAAAGAAGCAATAAAACTGGCCTTCTTTAGACTAGTTGAGTATCTGGAGAATCAGCATTTGTGGGTTCGATTACAGGCTCAAAATGGCCAGAAACAAATAACTTTCTTCTGAAACTCGGCAGTCTATTCTCTTTAGCTAAATCCCAAACTTATTCTCTCTCTCTCTCTCTCTCTCTCTCTCTCTCTCTCTCTCTCTCTCTCTCTCTCTCTCTCTCTCTCTCTCTCTCTCTCTCTCTCTCTCTCTCTCTCTCTCTCTCTCTCTCTCTCTCTCTCTCTCTCTCTCTCTCTCTCTCTCTCTCTCTCTCTCTCTCTCTCCCTCCCTCCCTCCCTCCCTCCCTCCCTCCCTCCCTCCCTCCCTCCCTCCCCCTGGGGTGTGAGTCAGACGGCAGGAGAGGAGACAAAAGTGTTCTCTGCTCTCATCTCGTGTACTCTAGTTTCCCTGTTCCATTCCATCAACGCACAAACAGCATGAGCAGTGGACAAACAAACCACACATAGCAACAGGGGACTGTTTACATATTTTGACTTGCTTCCTTTTTCATGTTATGACACCTGGTAAAACACAATTTGCAGATCTCAGTTAGACTTTTCAGCAAAACTCTAAACACATTCTCATTCTCAAAACACATTCTGCACTTTAATCCACATGTCATCCATACTGGCAAACACAAGTGGCAACAATCAAATACAAATAAACACAACCACTCAAAATTAGGACTTAGAGGACTTAGAGTGCAACCCAATTTGAGCCGATTTTCTGTGTCCACCATAGTAAGGACCTTCACAGAAGAGAACAGGTACAGGATACTACTGTATTTTTGTAATTGCACATTTACTGTACTACACTATATGCAGCTGTTTCAATAGACATGTGTAAAGTTAATCACTGTATGTATTGTACTGCATGAATATGTTTTGTAACTGCACAACTACTTTTTGTAGAATTGCAAGGCTGCCACGTGCAGGTGGAAGGACAGCTATCACTCGGGAGCAAGAGGCCGTTATAGTTGGCATGGTCCTTCAAGATAATGCATTACGACTCAGAGAAATCCAGGAACGAGTGATACAAGACAACACACACTTCCAGGGAATCGACAGTGTGAGCATTTCCACAATTGACCATGTCCTCCATTGTAACAGGATGCGAATGAAACAAGTATACAGAGTACCTTTTGAGTGCAACTCACCAAGGGTGAAAGAACTGCGAGCTCAGTATGTGCACGTAAGTGTACATTCAGAAACATTTACTGTAATCCAGATTGTCTACAGTACTAACACATACTATGTGAATGACATTACTCTTCAGTACATACAATGCATGTGAATCAGAAGCCTAATTGTACTCTACAGTATAGCACTGTCTCTGTACGACTTACAAAATCCTACATACAGTATATTGTATTTCTACACAGACAATATTTGACTTGGAATCCTTGGACAGACCCCATGAGTTCATCTTTGTTGATGAAGCAGGCTTCAATCTAACTAAGAGGAGAAGGAGAGGCCGATACATGATTGGACAACGGGCATTGTTGCAGTCCCTGGTCAATGAGGTGGCAATGTCACAATCTGTGCTGCTATGAGCAACTATGGTGTTCTACATCAACATGTTACATGTCATTTCTGAAGATTATTATTTATTTCATGTTATTAGTGATTATTTTTTAATTTTAAGATCAGCCCTGTTATGTGAACTGAACTCTTTTTTCAATATTTATCTCAGTAGGTAGGTTTCCATCCAATTAGTGACAGATTTTCATGCGAATCCTCCAAAATCTGCATAAAACAATATGCTCATTTTGTGTGTGTTTTTTTACTAAAAGGTTGTGCGTGATGATGTAATGCACATAAAAATAACTTTTTGCGCTTAAATTCCAATGTACCGAATAAAAAACGACAAGTTAAATGGGTTTCAACTATACTGATGGTTTTCTCACAACAAATGTTGGGTTATATAGCGAGTGTGCCCGCTCGGGTATTGTTAGGTGCGCTCTAGCCAACAGTACTATCTGCGGATGTATAGTTTACATGATGAGATTATTATGGACAGAATAGTGAGTTTATTTGTATTTGCCAAGCAGATTAAGACCATTGATATTTATTGGAAAGGAGAATAAAGCACATCACCTTGCACTTTCCCGACCCTGTGAAGTTCATCATAATTTATTTAATCTTTAACCTCATAAACTGTATGCTTTCCTGATGAGTTGTAGTGGGAGGACCACACAACATGTCATCACATGTCATCATGTGACTCCACGTGACTACTTTGGTATAATGGTGATTGGCCTAAATCAATATTTGCGCATTAAAACGTTTCCCCCGACATTTTTTGTGTAATTAATTTTACCATATAAAAAGATCCACCTGGTCTAGCGTATTTTGTTTTGTCAACATTTGGAAAGTTTACAGAGAAATGCTGTTTTGAAAGGTTGGATGAAAACCAGTGTCAAATCATAGTGTAAAAGCAGGTGAGATGGTTTTATTGTTTTGGGCAATTTTTTTGTGTTTGTGGTGGAAATCTGAGCGGGTCGAGCATGCACTACCGGTCAAAGGTTTTAGAACACCTACTCATTCAAGGGCATTCTCTCACTCTTGGCATTCTATCAACCAGCTTCGCCTGGAATGTTTTTCCAACAGTCTTGAAGGAGTTCCCACATATGCTGAGCACTTGTTGGCTGCTTTTCCTTCACTCTGCGATCCGACTCATCCCAAACCATCTCAATTTGGTTGAGGTCGAGAGATTGTGGAGGGCATGTCATCTGATGCAGCACTCCATTACTCTCCTTCTTGGTAAAATAACACTTACACAGCCTGGAGGTGTGTTGGGTCATTGTCCTGTTGAAAAACAAATGATAGTCCCACTAAGCCCAAATCAGATGGGATGGCTTACTGCTGCAAAATGCTGTGGTAGCCATGCTGGTTAAGTATGCCTTGAAATCTAAATAAATCTCTGAAATTGTCACCAGCAAAGCACCACCACACCATAACACCTCCTCCTCCATGCTTTACGGTGGGAAAAACACATGCGGAGATCATCCGTTCACCCACACCATGTCTCACAATGACACGGCTGTTGGAACCAAATATCTCAAATTTGGACTCCAGACCAAAGGACAGATTTCCACTGTCCATTGCTCGTGTTTCTTGGCCCAAGGAAGTCTCTTATTATTATTTGTGTCTTCTTCTTATTTGCGCATACTGGATGCTCTGGCGGAGGGGTAGGGTTGATCCGAGAGTTCTGACCTCACAACGGCAGTAGTGGAATCTTTGCGGAAATTCGACCATGATGGCCTGATTCACACAGCCTGACTCACAGAGATGTGTCTTTTACTTGAATTTCTGTGAAGTATTTACTTGGGCTGCAATTTCTGAGGCTTATACTCTGCAGCAGAGGCAACTCCTGTGGAGTTCCTGTGGCGGTCCTCATGAGAGACAGTTTCATCATAGCGCTTGATGGTTTTTGCGACTGCACTTGAAGAAATATTCAAAGTTCTTGAAATGTTTCATATTGACTGACCTTCATGTCTTAAAGTAATGACTGGCTGTTGTTTCTCTTTGCTTATTTGAGCTTATCACGTTCTGACATTAGTTCCTTTGTTATGTCTTTGTTTTAGTATGGTCAGGGCGTGAGTTGGGTGGGTTGTCTATGTTCGTTTTTCTATCATTTGGGATTTCTGTGTTTGGCCTAGTATGGTTCTCAATCAGAGGCAGACGTCAATCGTTGTCCCTGATTGAGAATCATACTTAGGTAGCCTGGTTTCACTTTGGAGTGGTGTGTGTTTGTCTTCTGTGTCAGTGCTTGTTGCCACACGGGACTGTTTAGTTTATTCACGTTTATTGTTTTGTTCCAGTGTTCTGTTTTGATTAAACATTATGGACACTTACCACGCTGCGCATTGGTCCTCCGATCCTTCTCGCTACTCCACAGGAGAGGAGGACGAGATCCGTTACAGAGCTGTTCTTGCCATAATGCAAACTTGGTCTTTTACCAAATAGGGAAATCTTCTGTATACCCCCTACCTTGTCACAACACAACTGATTGGCTCAAATGCATTAAGAAGGAAAGAAATTTCACAAAGTTTCTTTTTAGAAGGCACACCTGTTAATTCAAATGCATTCCAGGTGACTATCTCATGAAGCTGGTTGAGAGAATGCCAAGAGTGTGCAAAGCTGTCATCAAGGTAAAGGGTGGCTATTTGAAGAATCTCACATATAAATGTATATTTTGATTTGTTAAACACTTTTTTGGGGGGTTACTACATGATTCCATATGTGTTATTTCATAGTTTTGATGTCTTCACTATTATTCTACAATGTAGAAAATAAAAACTACTGAATGAGTAGGTGTTCTAAAACATTTGACTGGTAGTGTAACTTCCAATAAATAGGTTAGTCCTAAATATTTAAAAACTAAAAGCATTGTATATGGGAAAAATCATTCACTAAACCTCAACTAAATCTTGTAATGAATAATGTGGAAATTGAGCAAGTTGAGGAGACTAAACTGCTTGAAGTAACCCTGGATTTTAAACTATTATGGTCTAAACATATACAACAGTTGCTAAAATGGGGAGAGGTCTGTCCATAATAAAGCGCTGCTCTGCTTAACGTCTCCATCAACAAGGCAGGCCCTACAGGTCCAAGTTTTGTCGCACCTGGACTACTGTCCAGTCATGTGGGCACAAAAAGGGACTTAGGACAATTACAATTGGCACAGAACAGGGCAGCCCGGCTGGCCTTTAAATGTACACGAAGAGCTAACAATAATATGCATGTCGATCTCTCCTGGCTCAAAGTAAGTGGAGAGGTTGAATGCACCTGAGCGGTCTGTTTAAACTACTAGCACACAGCTCAGACACCCATCCATACCACAAGACATGCCAACAGAGGTCTTTTCACAGTCCCCAAGTACAGAACAGACTATGGGAGGCTCACAGAACTACCTTGAGCCATGACTACATTCAACTATGCCACAAGTAAATCATGCAAGCAGTAAATTCAGATTTAAAAAAGAGATACAAATACATCTTATGGAACAGTGGTGACTGTGAAGAGACACACACAGGCACAGCCACACGCATACACACACATGATAACATACATAACACACTATACACACATACACACATGGATTTTGTGTTGTAGATATGTAAAAATAGAGGAGTGGCCGGAGGGCATGTGTTCGTAAATTCTGGAGTGCCAGAGTGTACTCCGAGCGTTTCTATCGGAGAGTTCAGACAAGATACTGGATGCTCCGGCGGAGGAGTAGGGTTGATCCGAGAGTTCTGACCTCCCAACGGCAGTCATGAACCCAAGCTAACTGGCTAACGTTGGCTAGCTTGCTAGCTACAGTACTTCCAGACACAAATGAGAGAACATCTCACTCTGACCATTTTACTTGCCCTAGAAAAGCTGGTTAGGCTGTTTCCATTTTTTCCAGAGCGTTGGTGACTGTAACTGTGCTTCTCGCAACAATTGAATTACTCTCAGACAAGAGTGCTCTGAAATCGGAGTAGACAGCCAGAGTGAATTTATGAACGCACCCTTAATGTGTTGTGAAATCTGTTGTGAAATGTAATGTAATGTTTTCAATTGTTTATAACTGCTTTAATTTTGCTGGACCCCAGGATGCTGATGCTTTGGTAGGCCATCATTGCAAATAATAATTTGTTTTTAACTGACTTGCCTAGTTAAATAAAGGTAAAAAATAAATAAAATAATAGGTTGTAATAATACTGTGAAATTGTTAAGGTGGGATGGAGTTTTGGCCTGCCTCGGACATCACCATCACTTTTTTTGTGACACTTGCATTCAATTAACTGCCCCTCCCTGTGGCACACAAGAAGCTTGACTTGATTGGCTACATCGCTCAGTTCTAGACTGTTCTGCGAAAATCTTTATATACCTCAGAAATCACCAGCCCACCCAGTTTCTGCGAGACACCCAGTTTCTTCGGTACTGTTCAGGGTGAAGCTACATTTTCTGTCTGATTTCTTATCTTTAATAAGGTAAGCATTTTTAAATTGAGGTTGAATATCAGCATTACAATTGCTGGCGATGGAGAAACAGTAAGTTAGGCTAACAAGCTTGAAGCAATACTGAAACGGCAAGCATAAATGTCTATATTAGGCATAATCTGGATTCACATGAAACGTTACCTACGGTTGGGTTTCATATTCAAGTCTCTTGTAGAATCGCCATATTCAACGTCTCCTGTAAACCCAAATTCTAATTGAAAATGGCTACATTATTTTTGAACGCAAAAATAGTTTCAACGATTGCGTCATCGGATATGGCAGTTTCAGTTTGCTTGCAGTTTAAAGGGACGCTCTCTTGTTAGGCTAACTGTGAAGAAGGCTTGCCTTCCAACATTAACCAATTCAGTTGAACAATTGGTTTACTCTGTCGATGTAGCCTAATGTGCTGGTAACATATGTTCGAGTTTAAATAATTGCGTGTGAAACTTATTTTAATGGCAAGCCTATCAAGTCTAGCCTACGTGAGTTGGATGGTGATGAAACTGAACTGAATGTTCCAGCAATTTCCCAACCCACCCGCGGCAGGGCAGAGCCCTCAGTGACACAACTCCCGGTAAAATGTTTGTTTTGTATTTGAGTAGGTGATAGTGAGGAATCGCTTCCAGGATTTGTTCTACCATGTTAATTTGGTTAAAGTGTTAATAAGTATGGAGTTACTTTAGCTATTCAGTTAAAACAGGCGGACATAAAAAAAAAACGTAAACAGTAACGTGACTTGCACTTAACCCCCTCTCCTCCCCCCTCTCCTCCCAACTGACTGCGGATAGCTACTTTGAGGAGAAATGTACTTTCTATGCCTGTGTTATGTGGTTGGGCCACCTTAAAATGAATGCACTAACTGTAAATCGCTCTGGTTAAGAGTGTCTGTTAATTACTAAAATGTAAAATGCTGTAATAAAGCACGTCTTCTTTACCCCCCTGCCTACTCCCAACCTGTAACTAGGGAAACACACTTCACGCTGCTTCGATATCAAAGTGACTTTGTCGTAGCAGGTTATGAGACTAAGGTTAGCGAAATGACTCTTCTAACCTGCTACGAAAATAACTGTCTGTATCAAGACGAAATGCTTTGAAGAATGTCTGGTTGAAAGACCGCTGTTGCACTGAAGGTCAAGACAAGGATGAGTTTTTGAATGCAGAATCGCATTAGTGGAAACTAAGACTGTTCTCGGGGCAGACCTGTTTGTATCTAGATTTGTGGGGTTGGGACAATTTTAGCAATTTCTAACCCTTTTCCTAACCTTAATCTAATTATCCTAACATTACACATTAATTCTCCTAACATGCCACATTAATTATCCTAACCTGTTTATTAAGTTCTCATAAACCTGCTATGAAAAGTCACTTCCGCTAGTAAAAACCGGCAGACCTGCCTTGAGAGCAGTGTGAGTATCCAATAATGCAATACTCCTTTTTGAACAGGTGGTCCCGGGGTGTTTCAATGACACAATAGGCTACGACAAAAAGTATGAACTTTTCTGAAAATAGCATCATGTGTCACAGGCCTATACCAAAATAGACCCAACTTGACCAGTTGTACAGAGTTGTCCCAGAGTCTACCCCCAGGATCACTTACCTGGGTCAATGAGTTCATACCTAGATCTCTTTAAAAAATCTCTACTTTGCCACCACACGGTTTGTTTTAATGATATCGCTCTTCCTTTTCAGACACCATGTCAAAGGGACCAGCAGTTGGCATTGACCTGGGCACCACCTACTCATGTGTGGGTGTGTTCCAGCATGGCAAAGTGGAGATCATTGCCAATGACCAGGGCAATAGAACCACACCCAGCTACGTCGCCTTCACAGACACAGAAAGGCTGATTGGGGACGCTGCCAAGAACCAAGTGGCCATGAACCCCACAAACACAGTGTTTGGTAAGAAATTAACTTGGAGAAATTGATCGAATACCATGTACGGTATATAAGATGTACTTGTGTGGCATTAACTCTTGTTTACCCCCTTTTCCCAGATGCGAAGCGGCTGATTGGGCGGAAGTTTGACGACAATGTCGTCCAGGCAGACATGAAACACTGGCCGTTTACAGTGATCAACGACTCGACACGGCCCAAGGTCCAAGTGGAGTACAAGGGAGAGACCAAGGCCTTCTACCCAGAGGAGATCTCCTCCATGGTGCTGGTCAAGATGAAGGAGATTGCAGAGGCCTACCTGGGCAAAGTGAGCATCACAACAGTCCTATCACTCTGTCTTCATAGCAGCGCATGTTATGGTCTTTTGGGTGTTACTGAATGGTTTAACAAAATATAAATGCATTTTTCTCACACTGTAGAGGTGACTTTCAAAAATGAACTGTCTTGTCTGTTCACTTAGTTGTAAATATTTCCTCCTGCAGACTATAACCAATGCAGTAGTCACTGTGCCAGCTTACTTCAACGACTCTCAGCGCCAGGCCACCAAAGATGCAGGGACCATCTCAGGTCTCAACGTACTCCGCATCATCAATGAGCCAACCGCTGCTGCTATCGCCTATGGCCTGGACAAGAAGGTTCATTTATATATATTTATCAACACTAACAACAGTACTTAGAACTCAGAACTGTAATGCATACCTGAGGCCCATTGACCATGTGTTTTGAGAGACAAATTTCACCCTAAAAATTATTTAACTCACAAAGGAAATGTTTTTAGGTGGGAATGGAGAGAAACGTCCTAATCTTTGACCTGGGCGGTGGTACGTTTGATGTGTCCATCCTGACCATCGAAGACGGGATCTTTGAGGTGAAGTCCACTGCCGGAGACACCCATCTTGGAGGAGAGGACTTTGACAACCGCATGGTCAACCACTTCATCTCAGAATTCAAGCGCAAATACAAGAAGGACATCAGCGACAACAAGAGGGCCGTGCGTCGTCTGCGCACTGCCTGTGAGCGTGCCAAGCGCACCCTCTCCTCCAGCACCCAGGCCAGCATCGAAATCGACTCTCTGTATGAGGGTGTCGACTTCTACACCTCCATCACCAGGGCTCGCTTTGAGGAGCTGAACGCTGACCTGTTCAGAGGCACCCTGGACCCCGTTGAGAAGTCTCTTAGGGACGCCAAGATGGACAAAGCCCAGGTCCACGACATTGTCCTGGTGGGAGGCTCCACGCGCATCCCCAAGATTCAGAAGTTGCTGCAGGACTTCTTCAATGGGAAAGAGCTCAACAAGAGCATCAACCCTGACGAGGCTGTCGCCTATGGTGCAGGTGAGGCTCTTTATTTTTCTAGCTCCCTCTTTTATCTAAAGCTTTGCCCAGTAAACCTTCTTGTCAACTGTCTTTTCCTGTTCCACCATTTCTAACCTTCATCCAGAGAAGCCCTAATCAAATCAAATGTATTTATATAGCCCTTACATCATCTGATATATCAAAGTGCTGTACAGAAACCCAGCCTAAAACCCCAAACAGCAAGCAATGCAGGTTTAGAAGCACGGTGGCTAGGAAAAACTGCCTAGAAAGGCCAAAACCTAGGAAGAAACCTAGAGTGGAACCAGTCTGAGGGGTGGCCAGTCCTCTTCTGGCTGTGCCAGGTGGAGACTAATATCGAAAAGACATTGTAAATTCTTTGATGGTTTGTTTAAGAATGAGTGATGACCCAGTGTCTGTTGACAGCTGTCCAGGCGGCTATCTTGTCCGGAGACAAGTCTGAGAACGTGCAGGACCTGCTGCTGCTGGACGTCACACCTCTGTCCCTGGGCATTGAGACGGCCGGAGGGGTCATGACTGTGCTCATCAAGAGGAACACCACCATCCCCACCAAGCAGACGCAAACCTTCACCACATACTCAGACAACCAGCCTGGGGTGCTCATTCAGGTGAGCGGAACGTACTTATGACTCATTCCTAGGTATCTCAATGGATTGTGTCCATCAGTGTCAAAATGTTAGCATATACTCTAGTTGATATTTAAGTTGAATTTGGATCGGAGTCAATATTGACCCACACACTAATTTATTTGTTAGTGTTTACATTAAAACTTTAGATTTGAATCAGAATGTATCCACATGAGTGTTGACCTGAGTGTGTCTGTGTCCTGTCAGGTGTATGAGGGGGAAAGAGCGATGACCAAAGACAACAACCTACTGGGGAAGTTTGAGCTGTGTGGGATCCCACCAGCCCCCCGGGGTGTGCCTCAGATAGAGGTCACCTTTGACATTGATGCCAACGGCATCATGAACGTGTCCGCCTCTGACAAGAGCACTGGCAAGGAGAATAAGATCACCATCACCAATGACAAAGGTAGACTTAGTAGTAGTTACAGTTAAAGGACAAATCTGATTTTCAAACAATAAAAACTCACCCACCCGCCACTGTTTTGGGGGAAAAGTTGAGGGATGCGACTGGAGAAATGTGTACCCACTCTCAAATGTATAGACCTAGCTATGGATGCAAGGACTGATCATCCATGATATCAAAATTCTAGTTTTAACCATATTTTGAGACTGAACAGTGTTTGTTTACAATTATATTGTTTACAAACAAAGTAGTTAATTAAACTAGCTGACTGATACGATCCGGTCTTATGTAGCTAAATTAAATCATTTTTTACTTTGGATCAAAGTGGAGACTGAGCTAGAAAATGGTATCATACGCTACAGCTGAGGAACAATGGGAAAGTAATTCTGCCGTGAAAGTTTGATTAACTTAGAACCTCACTTTTGAAAAAATGGCCTTGGAATGTTTTGGCGCATCTACTGTAGAGCCCCTCTTTGTCTACACCTATTCAGCATCGAAAACACTAGAGGTCGATAGATTAATCGGAATGGCCGATTAATTAGGGCCTATTTCAATTTTTCATAACAATCGGTATTTTTGGACACCGATTTTGGCAGATTTTTTTTATATTAACCCACCGGCCTAGGAACAATGGGTTAACTGCCTTCTTCAGGGGCAGAACGACAGATTTTTACCTTGTCAGCTCGTGGATTCAATCTTGCAACCTTACGGTTAACTAGTCCAATGCTCTAACCACCTGCCTCTCATTGCACTCCACAAGGAGCCTGCCTGTTACGCAAATGCAGTAAGAAGGTAAGTTGCTAGCTAGCATTAAACTTATCTTGTAAAAAACAATCATAATCACTAGTTAACTACACATGGTTGATGATATTACTAGTTTATCTAGCGTGTGTTGCATATAATCGATGTGGTGCGCATTCGCGAAAAAGGACTGTTGCTCCAACGTGTACCTAACCATAAACATTAATGCCTTTCTTAATATCAATACACAAGTATATATTTTTAAACCTGCATATTTAGTTAATATTGCCTGCTAACATGAATTTCTTTGTCACATCTCTTGTAACAGCATCAGGGTATATGCAGCAGTTTGGGCCGCCTGGCTCGTTGCGAACTGTGTGAAGACTATTTCTTCCTAACAAAGACAGCCAACTTCGCCAAACGGGGGGATGATTTAACAAAAGCGCATTTGTGAAAAAAGCACAATCGTTACACGACTGTATCTAACCATAAACATTAATGCCTTTCTTAAAATCAATACAGAAGTATATACTTTTAAACCTGCATATTTAGCTAAAAGAAATCCAGGTTAGCAGGCCATATTAACCAGGTGAAATTGTCACTTGTCTTGCGTTCATTGCATGCAGAGTCAGGGTATATGCAACAGTTTGGGCCGCCTGGCTCGTTGCGAACTAATTTGCCAGACTTCAGACAGGAATATTTAGACTTATGGATGCCACCTGTTAGATAAAATACAGAACGGTTCCGTGTTTCACTCACTGAAAGAATAAATGTTTTGTTTTCGAGATGATAGTTTCCGGATTTAACCATATTAATGACCTAAGGCTCGTATTTCTGTATGTTATGTTATAATTAAGTCTATGATTTGATAGAGCCGTCTGACTGAGCAATGGTAGGCACCTTGCTCTGCATGGGTAACGCTGCTTCGAGGTTGGCTGTTGTCAATGTGTTCCTGGTTCGAGCCCAGGTAGGAGTGAGGAGTGGGGCGGAAGCTATACTGTTACACTGGCAATACTAAAGTGCCTATAAGAACATCCAATAGTCAAAGGTATATGAAATACAAATCATATAGAGAGAAATAGTCCTATAATTCCTATAATAACTACAACCTAAAACTTCTTACCTGGGAATATTGAAGACTCATGTTGAAAGGAACCACCAGCTTTCATATGTTCTCATGTTCTGAGCAAGGAACTTAAATGTTAGCTTTCTTACATGGCACATATTGCACTTTTACTTTCTTCTCCAACACTTTGTTTTTGCATTATTTAAACCAAATTGAACATGTTTCATTATTTATTTGAGGCTAAATTGATTTTATTGATGTATTATATTAAGTTAAAATAAGTATTCATTCAGCATTGATGTAATTGTCATTAATGCAAATACATTTTTTTTAAATCGGCCGATTAATCGGTATCGGCTTTTTTTGGTCCTCCAATAATCTGTATCGGCGTTGAAAATTCATAATCGGTGGACCTCTAGTTCACACCCTCTTAAGCTTTAGCCCCACCCATCTCTTTAAGAATTTGCATGTGAGGCCGGAGTAGGGTTGAGCCAAGCATTCGGTCCTAACAGCAGTCAAGCACCCAAGCAAACTGGCTAACGTTGGCTAGCTTGCGACTTCCAGACACAAATGAGAGAACAGCTCACTCTGACCATTTTACTCGTCCTAGCAGAGCTGGTTAGGCTGTTTTATATTTTATCCAGATCGCAAGTGACTGCAACTGTGCTGCTGGCAACAATTTAATTGCGCTTTTTTCCCAACGTTTACTGACATTGGCCATATTCAATGGCTGTTGAGCGTTTGTAAATTTGTCAGTTATTCTGTGCTCTGAATTTACCAACAACGTCTATCAACAGTTGTCTCAGTGACATCATTAACTTTCAAGACATGTAGCTAGCTAAACAATGATGCATAATCCCAGCTCATGATGTTACTGCCCTGCATGAATCTGCAGGCAACAAAAACCAGGTTCAGTGTTAGCTAGCTAACATTAGGCTATAACTAGCTTTGCGGTACGAATAATATTACTACAAAGATCATGCACGTAAAGTTCGCTAGCGAGCCAGCTAACATTAGCTAGCGAGCTAACAGTACACTTCAACTTAAATGAAAATTACATTCTAACAAAATTAGAAACGTGTAATATCTGAATATTATTTTTGGTTCCGACAGGGTACTACTGTTGGACTAGGCTCATGAGGCATTTTGAAGCTACGTTGAAGAATCTCAAATATAAAACATATTTTGATTTTGTTTAACATTTTTGGTTACTACATGATTCCATATGTGTTATTTCATAGTTTTGATGTCTTCAGTATTACTCTACAATGTAGAAAATAGTCAAAATAAAGAAAAACCCTTGAATGACTAGGTGTGTCCAAATGTTTGACTGGTACTGTGTGTGTAGAGATATATGGATGAACCAATCACAGATTGACATGTAAATCTATAGTCTGGGATCTGGGTATCTGTTCATGGCAATTACATTTTTGATATTTACCCTTTCTTCTTGAACATCCAAATCCCAGAATGTAGCTTTAAACACTGCCATTGTAAGGTATGCACACCATTTTAAATAGGGATGTTCTCTCCAACCATGCTTTAACAAAGCCTCATCTCACTTTCTGTCCCTCTCTCCATAGGTCGTCTGAGTAAGGAGGACATAGAGCGCATGGTCCAGGAGGCTGAGCAGTACAAAGCTGCGGACGATGTCCAGAGGGACAAGGTGGCGTCCAAAAACGGCCTGGAGTCGTATGCCTTTAACATGAAGTCCACCGTGGAGGACGAGAAGCTCAAGGGCAAGCTCAGCGACGAGGACAAACAGAAGATCATGGACAAGTGCAATGAGGTCATCAGCTGGCTGGATAAGAACCAGGTATAGTATTGGCCCTGGGCCTTTCAACCAGAATGGTGTGGGTTAACATTCATATTTAAAATCAATTATAGCGCTCGGAGTCCCTCATTGTAATTTGATTAAACAAATGTCTGGTGGGTAGTCTGCAGAGAAGGAGGAGTTTGAGCACCACCAGAAGGAGCTGGAGAAGGTGTGTAACCCAATCATCACCAAGCTGTACCAGGGTGCAGGGGGCATGCCCGGGGGGATGCCCGGGGGGATGCCAGGAGGGATGCCAGGGGCTGGTGGTGCCACACCCGGAGGAGGCGGATCCTCTGGACCAACCATTGAGGAAGTCGACTAAACCATACAGAGTATACTTTTACTCCTGATTGGATATGGCTAAATAGTGGTCCACATTCTATAGCTTGGAATGGGCTGAACCTTTATTTTCACAATCTGCATTGACTACTTATGTTGGTTTTGGTCATTCATCTTTTTATGCTGAAAGCAACCAATCAATTTAATACTTTTCATGGGCACTGTTCTACCTATTGTTAAACGTTTTCAGTTCAACCAGTGAATGGTTACTACTGTATACAGAGCATGTTTTTCACAAGTGGAATTCTGTGACTGCAAAATGTTTTTGCCTTTGTACTGCACTGTTGGCTTAAAAAAACAATTTAAAAAATAAAGGATCTCTTGAATTCACACTCTTCCAGATCCTCCTTTAATTTTGACACCTATGACAGTCTTGATGACCATCAGGGTTTATCATTTAGATGTTAAAGCTGTGCTATGCAGAAATCACTTGCCATTTCCTGGTTGCTAAAATTATAATAGTTTGCCTTATTTCAGTTGTTACACAAAAAAACACATAGTGTGTAGAGAGAGAATCATTGTACCATCTAAACAGCTGAAATATATGTACATAACCAAAAATATTGTATACTCAGCTGTTTAAAGCTGGTGTACAAAACCGAAATGTAAAAGATGCAAAAATTAAACTTAACAATGGGAAGCATAGAACGGGTGCAAATAGAACATTTACCGCTTAGATTTGCTTTTATTGAGTGACTGATCTATTACTTACATTTCTATGTGAATTTGGTCTGGTCACCCAAAAAGTTAGAATGCAGCTTTAAAGAAACTTTTTTAACTGAACATAATCTTAACTGTGGTTTATATTCTTATCAGACCGATGAATACCACTCGAGACAATTTAACTAACTCTTATTCAGTAGAGGTCAGGTAAACAGGAAATGACGTAGGTGCCTAAACCCCGGTCTCAGCTGTTTTTTTAATTTTTATATAAAATTAGCAGGAGTTGGCGTTTCTCGGGCATTCATGCATCCTATAGGCACACATGTAAAAGATACCTGTAAAAGAAAATTGGAAGAGATTACCATTCAGTTCATGGACATACTGTCCCCTGGATTATTTACTTATGTGAAAAAAAAAATATTCAAATGAATCATGTTGGACAGAGCCATCTCAAATGGCACCCTACAGGACACCTACATCACCCGATGTCACAGGAAGGCCAAAAAGATCAAGGACAACAACCACCCGAGCCACTGCCTGTTCACCCCACTATCATCCAGAAGGCGAGGTCAGTACAGGTGCATCAAAGCTGGGACCGAGAGACTGAAAAACAGCTATCTCAAGGCCATCAGACTGTTAAACAACCATCACTAACAAAGAGACTGCTGCCAACATACATATTCAAATCTCATGTCAGTTAAGAACAAATTCTAATTCGGCCTAGGAAGAGTAGGTTAACTGCCTTGCTCGGGCAGAACGACAGATTTTTACCCTGTCAATTCAGGGATTCGATCTTGCAACCTTCCGGTCACTAAATCCAACACTCTGACCACTTGGCTACCTGCCTAGTGGTTAGATGAAGAAGAGGATGCCGGCCAGCAAACGTCTTGTCAAACCCACTGAAGGAGGAAGAGCGTATGAAAGCCATGACGCCGATCACGATGCCAATGAAGCAGGCCAGCATGGAGAGGATCATGAAGGCATGGGTGGCATCCCAGTACGCTGGTGACAGAGAGGGCACAGAGAGGACAAGGCTGATACTCAGTACAGTACAAGTACTTACCCAAAAAGCATTACTACTATTCCTGTCTACTACTGAATTACATTTCACACTTTACTCAAATGTGACATCACTTAACATACACAATATTCAATATATTGCACCAAATATTGAAATGTTATGATTTATTCCCAACTGAACCTGCTCAAATAAAATGAGCTGAGCCAACTCCAGCGCAGTACAACCCTCTGCCCATGAAGCTGTACATCCTGCCAAGCACAGGAGGAGGAGACAGTTAGCCTACAGCACAACTGGCTGGGACACTGAAGCATCTCTACACACCACCATCTCATGGCTGGTGAATACAGAATAGAGTAACACAACATTGCATGCTTTGAATAGTTGAAACGGTCTGAACCAATTACATTTTCCAAAGAATAATCTTTCAAGGTACACATTCATATTCCACTTGTTTTACCATAGGCCTGCTGCTTTTAGACAGTTTGTTAGAGCAAGGTATTTTCAAATGTGGCACATAGTTTTAGCTTTGATACACTGTATTTACCCTGACATGACTGATCTGTCTCTCTTCTGTCCTCTCTCTTCTGTCCTCTCTTCTGTCCTTTCTATGAAGAAATATTAACTTTAAGTCACCTACATTATGTCAAAGCACACACATGACGTCAGAGTTTACGTAAGTAATAACCTACCTTTATTATCCTTTTTGAAAAAAAGTCAGAAATTCCAATAATACAGGGGGGTTGTCAATGCACTCCTGAGCCCGGTATTGCCCAGCCTGGCAGGAAAGTTTTGTTTGTGTGTCGGAAACCAGGCGAACAAACGGCCCCGAGGCACAATAGAGCATGCTGAGCCACAACCAATCACAGGGGATGAGTTTTGTGTTTTAGGGAATCTGCTGAAAATACAAAACTATTGAAGTGCTGGGTAAGACTGATAACACAGGGGTATAATTCAAAATGCTGCACTGCCATCCACAGTGGACATGAGTTGGCAATAGGCTCCAACACTATGCAGTAAATGTACATTTCACATAGTTGGGGCTCTCATGTTTTGAAAGTTCAATTTAGATCATCTTATCCCTCACAACATCAGGTGTTAAAGTATTCAAATGTTTATCGAAACTACATTTGAACTCCTAAAACTGCTTACAATTAATTGAATTTAAACTGGCCAGTAATTCTCTGACCTTGATCCAAAAAGCAGCTTCAAACACACACTGTGATGAATATGAGTCACTATGTAACACTCCTCACAGCAGATGTCTTGAACAAATTATGGTACATTTATTTTATAATCACAAAACAGTGATTCAAGTTATTCAGTGCTATTCCATAATTAACACATTTTGAGTAAAAGCGATCAATGATTATGTGTTCAAACCTTTTTGGTGGAGAGTCAAGTCTTTTGGGAGGCGGGAACATAATCAGAAGACATTTCATCAAAACATTTTACACGGTGAGGTCTGAAATTCTTGACAACCTTGATAAAGTTGAGCAAAAATGACTGTATGAAATAAATAATTCAAATACTGAGCTATGCTCAAATAAATGGGAAAATGTTATGATTTTAAACTCATACAATTGCTCTCCAAAATGTAGGGGAGGGGCAATTAGTTGAATGCAAGCAAAAAAATCTGTTTTCATCTCAATATCAAATCATTTTTGGGTAACAATTTAGTACCTTTACTGTGATTGTTTTCAATTTAAAAGGACAAAAATAAACAAAAATAGATTCTTAGCAAAGAGACATTTCTCAAGCAAGAACTGAGCTAGGACTCTGGGAATGATCTGAGTGGGGAGGGGAAAACTGAAAACAAACTGTTATTGGCAGACAAGTTTGGAACTCTCTTTCTTATTGGTCTATCAACTAATTTAACCCTTGGTGATGTCGCTAAGCAGTCGAAAACTCCATCCCACCTAATCAATTTCACAGTATTATTCCAACCTCATAGTGTAGACATATATATATATATACACACAGTTTTTCACAATTCCTGACATTGAATCCTAGTAAAAATTCCCTGTCTTAGGTCAGTTAGGATCACCACTATATTTTAAGAATGTGAAATGTCAGAATAATAGTAGAGAGAATGTCACCGACCTTCTAGCCATCGCTGATCCATTTTTCATTTTCCATTGGATTTGTCTTGTCTTCCATCACACCTGGTTTCCATACCATCACTGGGAAAGTGATGAAAGAAATAAAAGCTTAAATAAATCATTCTCTCTACTATTATTCTGTCATTTCACATTCTTAAAATAAGGTGGCGATCCTAACTGACCTAAGACGGGGAATTTTTATGAGGATTAAATGTCAGGAATTGTGAAAAACTGAGTTTAAATGTAGTTTGCAAAGGTGTATGTAAACCTCTGACTTCAACTGTATATACCTGTCCAAACATGGATGATCCAATCTCAGATTGCGTTTTTAGTCTATAGTCTGGGATCTGGTATTCTGTTCATGTTCATTTCAATTTATTGATATTTACCCTTTGAATCTTGAACATCTGAATCCCAGAATGTAGCTTTAAACACTGCCATTGTAAAGTATGCACAACATTTTAAATAGGGATGTCCTCTCCAACAATGCTTTAACAAAGCCTCCATCTCATTGTCTGTCCCTCTCTCCATAGGTCGTCTGAGTAAGGAGGACATAGAGCGCATGGTCCAGGAGGCTGAGCAGTACAAATCTGCGGACAATGTCCAGAGGGACAAGGTGGCGTCCAAAAACAGCCTGGAGTCGTATGCCTTTAACATGAAGTCCACCGTGGAGGACGAGAACCTCAAGGGCAAGCTCAGCGACGAGGACAAACAGAAGATCATGGACAAGTGCAACGAGGTCATCAGCTGGCTGGATAAGAACCAGGTACAGTACTGGCCCTGGGCCTTTCAACCAGAATGGTGTGGGTTAACATTCATATTTAAAATCAATTATAGCGCTCTGAGTCCCTCATTGTAATTTGATTAAACAAATGTCTGGTGGTTCAACAAGGAAATTAGAGCACTAATCTACCTTTCTCTTTCTCTCTCCTTGTAGTCTGCAGAGAAGGAGGAGTTTGAGCACCACCAGAAGGAGCTGGAGAAGGTGTGTAACCCAATCATCACCAAGCTGTACCAGGGTGCAGGGGGGATGCCAGGAGGGATGCCAGGAGGGATGCCAGGGGCTGGTGGTGCCACACCCGGAGGAGGCGGATCCTCTGGACCAACCATTGAGGAAGTCGACTAAACCATACAGAGTATACTTTTACTCCTGATTGGATATGGCTAAATAGTGGTCCACATTCTATAGCTTGGAATGGGCTGAACCTTTATTTTCACAATCTGCATTGACTACTTATGTTGGTTTTGGTCATTCATCTTTTTATGCTGAAAGCAACCAATCAATTTAATACTTTTCATGGGCACTGTTCTACCTATTGTTAAACGTTTTCAGTTCAACCAGTGAATGGTTACTACTGTATACAGAGCATCTTTTTCACAAGTGGAATTCTGACAGAATTTTTTTTTTGCCTTTGCATTGCACTGTTGGCTAAAGATAACTATTAAAAAAATAAAGAATCTCTTGAATTTACACTCTTCCAGATCCTCCTTTAATTTTGACACCTATGAGAGTCTTGATGACCATCAGGGTTTATCATTTAGATGTTAAAGCTGTGCTATGCAGAAATCACTCCATTTCCTGGTTGCTAAAATTATAATAGTTTGCCTAATTTCAGTTGTGACAAAAAAAAGCACATATAGTGTGTAGAGAGAATCACTGTACCATTTAAACCACTGAAATATATTTCCATAAAAAATATATAATATTGTATATTCAGCTGTTTGAAGCTGGTGTACAAAACTGAAACTTAAAAAAGGAAAGCATAGAAATGGTGCAAATAAAAACATATTTACCACTTAGATTTGGATTCATCAGAATGACTGATCTATTACAAACATTGTTATGAATTTGTCGGGTCACCCAAAAAGTTACAATGCAGCTTTAAAGAAATGTTCTAACTTATACCTGAACATAATCTTAACTGTGGGTTATATTCTTATCAGACCGATTAATACCACTCAATGGAAAGAAGAAACACAATTGGATTTACCCTCTTTATTGCTTATTCAATAGTGGTCAGGTAAACAAGAAATGACGTAGCTACTGTTGGTGTGCAAACTCCGGTGTCAGCTGTGTTTGTTTTTGTTTTTTTCAAATCAGCGGGAGTTGGAGTTTCTCGGGCATTCATGCATCCTGTAGGCACACATGTAGAAGATACCTGTAAAAGAAAATGGGAAGACATTACCATTCAGTTCATGGACATACTATCCACTGGATTATTTACTTATGTGAAGAAGAAAAAAATATTCAAATGAATCATGTTGGACTGAGTCATCTCAAATGGCACCCTACTGGTTATATAGTGCACTACATTTGACCAGAGCCCTATGGGCCTTTGTCAAACGTAGAACACTAAAGGCAATAGTTGGCCATTTGGGACACACTGATAGTAAATTATTGCATTTAGCTCTATAGGCAGAACCACATCATCCTACCTGAGAAGAAAGTGAGGACCACGGCCACCCAACCCATGATGTAGGACCAGGAGAAACGCCAGTTCCCATATCGTTTCCCGTAGTAGTTCACCGTCACCCCAGTGTACACAGCCATCGCTAGCAGTACAAAGAAACCTGTGGAGAGTAGTCAATCAAACGCTGCTTTATTCCCTTTATCACATCCCTCAACAGGGACTTGATAGCATGTAATGAATTCATTCTATTTCTATGCTTGATATAGAGAGTGACAGGGAGAAATGACAGTCGGAGGGGGAAAGAAACACTTACAGGAGATGAAGAAGAGGATGCCGGCAGCAAACGTCTTGTCAAACCCACTGAAGGAGGAGGAGCGTATGAAAGCCATGACGCCGATCACGATGCCAAGGAAGCAGGCCAGCAGGGAGAGGATCATGAAGGCACGAGTGGCATCCCAGTACGCTGGTGACAGAGAGGGCACAGAGAGGACAAGGCTGATACTCAGTACAGTACAGGTACTTACCCAACAAGCATTACTACTATTCCTTTCTACTACTGAATTACATTTCACATTTTACTCAAATGTGACATCACTTAACAATGACTTATTACACAATATTCAATATATTGCACCAACTATTGAAATGTGGTGATTTATTCACAACTTAACCTGCTCAAATAAATGGAGCTGATTCCTTTATTGTGGAAATTATTTTACACTAGATATTCACAGCATGGAACAAATGACTGAATGTGACCTCATCAAGGCCTTTATTTAACTTACAGTACATTTGATGACAAAGGAGACATGTTGCTCTTACCAATGCTATCTGTATGTGTCATGCATTTCCCAGGCATACAGTAGCGCCACAGGCCCTGATGCATGTAGTTGTTAGATTGACGATACTGCATCCAGTAATCAGTTGCTGTGGAGATAATAAGGAGTATGTTCCCGACTCCAGCGCAGAACAACCCACCGCCCATGAAGCTGTACATCCTGCCAAGCACACTGATAGAGGTGACAGTTATCCTACAGTACAACTGGCTGGGACACTGAAGCATCTCTACACACCACCATCTCATGGCTGGTGAATACAGCATAGAGTAACACAACATTGCATGCTTTGAATAGTTGAAAGGGTCTGAACCAATTACATTTTCCAAAGAATAATCTTTCAAGGTACACATTCATATTCCACTTGTTTTACCATAGGCCTGCTGCTTTTAGACAGTTTGTTAGAGCAAGGTATTTTCAAATGTGGCACATAGTTTTAGCTTTGATACACTGTATTTACCCTGACATGACTGATCTGTCTCTCTTCTGTCCTCTCTCTTCTGTCCTCTCTTCTGTCCTTTCTATGAAGAAATATTAACTTTAAGTCACCTACATTATGTCAAAGCACACACATGACGTCAGAGTTTACGTAAGTAATAACCTACCTTTATTATCCTTTTTGAAAAAAAGTCAGAAATTCCAATAATACAGGGGGGTTGTCAATGCACTCCTGAGCCCGGTATTGCCCAGCCTGGCAGGAAAGTTTAGTTTGTGTGTCGGAAACCAGGCGAACAAACGGCCCCGAGGCACAATAGAGCATGCTGAGCCACAACCAATCACAGGGGATGAGTTTTGTGTTTTAGAGAATCTGCTGAAAATACGAAACTATTAAAGCGCTGGGTAAGTCACAGTAATACTGATGACACAGAGGTTTCAATTCAAAATGCTGCACTGCCATCCACAGTGGACATGGTTTGGCAATAGGCTCCCACACTATGCAGTAAAAGTTCATTTCACATAGTTATTTCACACAGAAAATTTAAAAAAAAGTATAGTTGGGGCTCTCATGTTGGGTAAACTAAATTTACATAATCTTATCTCTCACAACATCAGATGTTATCGAAACTACAATTGAACTCCCAAAACTGCATTCAATTAATTGAATTTCAACTGGCCAGTAATTATTTGACCTTGATCCAAAAGGCAGCTTTAAATACACACTGTGATGAATATGAGTCACTATGTAACACTTTCCCCTGCTTGGGTAGCAGGTGTCTTGAACAAATGATGGTAAATGTATTTCATAGTCACAAAACAGTGATTCTAGTTATTCAGTGCTATTCCATAATTAACACATTTTCAGTAAAAGCAATCAATAATGATGTATTTAACATTTTTTGGTGGAGAGTCGTCTTTTGGGAGGCGGGAACATAATCAGAAGACATTTTATCAGTGAGTGTTTTAAATTTGTATATACACGGTGGGGTCTGAAATTATTGACAGCCTTGATAAAGATGAGCAAAAATGACTGTTTGAAATAAATATTAAAAATACTGAGCTAAACTCAAATAAATGGGAAAATTATATTATTTTAAACTCATACAATTGCTCAGAGAAAAATATTTTGTTTAACAAGTAATACTTTGTTTCTCTCTTCTTGTGACTCCCCATCCCGGGTCCGGGAGCGTAATCATCGCCTGACACTAATTAGCATAACACAACGGACATAAATCTTCCTAGAAAAGCTTCCTATTCATGAAAATCACAAGTGAAATATATTGGAACACAGCTTAGCCTTTTGTTAATCACCCTGTCATCTCAGATTTTCAAAATATGCTTTACAGCCAAAGCTAGACAAACATTTGTGTAAGTTTATCATAGACTAGCATAGCATTATGCCTTGCTAGCAGCAGGCAACCTTGTCACCAAAATCAGAAAAGCAATCAAATTAAATCGTTTACTTTTGATGAACTTCGGATGTTTTCACTCACGAGCCTCCCAGGTAGATAGCCAAAGTTAAGTTTTTCCCCAAAAATTATTTTTGTAGGCGAAATAGCTCCGTTTGTTCTTCACGTTTGGCTGAGAAATCGCCCGGAAATTGCAGTCACGAAAACGGCGAAAAATATTCAAAATTAGCTCCATAATATCGACAGAAACATGGCAAACGTTGTTTATAATCAATCCTCAAGGTGTTTTTCAAATATCTATTCGATAATATATC
This sequence comes from Oncorhynchus kisutch, assembly GCF_002021735.2. Lineage (NCBI taxonomy): Eukaryota > Metazoa > Chordata > Actinopteri > Salmoniformes > Salmonidae > Oncorhynchus > Oncorhynchus kisutch. Next base: position 26,158,092 of record NC_034191.2, read on the forward strand.
CGTCGGGACAATTAGTTTTTCAGTAGGACCGATTGGAGTAATGGCTACCTCTGTATTTTACGCGAGAGTCACCCTGGGAGCCATCAGGTACCCACTTACGCAATGTAGCAGCCTACGGCTATTCTTCAACATAAATGCGTAAAACTACGTCACAATGCTGTAGACACTTTGGGGAATACGTAGAAAGCGTAAGCTGGTTGATAGCACATTCACAGCTCAATAGGGACTCATTGGAACGCAGTGCTTTCAAAATATGGGGCACTTCCGGATTGGATTTTCTCAGGCTTTCGCCTGCAACATCAGTTCTGTTATACTCACAGACAATATCTTTACAGTTTTGGAAACGTTAGAGTGTTTTCTATCCAAAGCTGTCAATTATATGCATATTCTAGCATCTTGTCCTGACAAAAAAAAAATCATTTTTTCATTTTTTCATTTTTTTTCCAAAAATGAAAATACTGCCCCTAGAGTCGCAACAGGATTTATTAAACTCATACAATTGCACAGAGAAAAATATTTTGTTTAACAAGTAATACTTTTTTTCTCTCAAAAAGGTAGGGGTCACAATGATTGACACCCTGCGAGAATAACAGCGTGAAGTCTTTTTGCATTGGAGAACACATTGGGAGGGATCTTAAGACCATTTCTCCATACAGAAAGAATCCTTCCAGATCCTTGATATCCTTTGTCTGCGCTTATAGACTGCCCTCTTCAAATCCAAAGCAAAAATCAATATATTTTATCAATTACAAGTATAGTAAAGTGTACTTAAATATAAACATTTCTAATAATATACTTAAAATATGAAATGTACTATTCTATACTATATACTACATATATATATATATATATATATATATATATATATATATATACACTATAATACTATATATATTCTATACTATAATTACATTTCAACACACTTATTAAAATTGTGCTTTATATTCATTGCTATATTTCAGTCTTTTAGTATACTATAAATACACTATCATCAACCTTCAATATGCTTATTAAAAGTGTACTTTAAATTAATTATTTTTCAGTCTTTAAGTATACTATATGCTCACTATCATTAAACGTACAGACTCATTAAAACTGTACTTCAACTTCAAATACTAATTGGAATTCAGTATATTCATTCAAACTCTGCTTATGAGTGATCAAGTACACTATATGTATACAGAAACTTAAGTATACAGCAAGTGTATTCTTCACTCTATATTGTGTTACAACGTGGGATTAAAATGTATTTAATTAAATTATTTTTGTCAACAATGAACTCAAATTCTCTGTATGTATTCAACCGTTTTGGTGATTTTAAAACAATGTCTGTGATGGGAGAAAACTGAGGATGAATCAACAACATTGTAGTGAGTCCACAATCACTTAAATGAAAGAGTGAACAGAAGAATACGAATATACGGTATACAAATTCTAAACATGCATCTTGTATGCAACAAGGCACTAAAGTAAGACTGCTAAATGCAAAGCCTTATGTTTGGGGGTAAATCCAACACAACACATCACTGAGTAACTGCCTACTTATTTTCAAGCATGGTGGTAAGTGCAACATGGTATGGCTATGCTTGACATCAGCAGATACTGATGAGTTTTTCAGGATAAAAAGAAACAGGACGGAGCTAAGCACAGGCAAAATTGTAGGGAAAAACCTGCTTCATTCTGCTTTACATCAGACACTGGGAGGGGAATTCACAATCCCCAACATCTTGACAAAGCTTGAACAATTATGAAAAGAATATGATAATATTGCACAATTCAGGTTTGTAAAACAATTAGAGAATTACCCAAGAAAGCTCACCGCTGCAATCACTGCCAAAGGTGTTTCTAACATGTATTGGCTGAATACTTATGCAATGACTACATTTGAGCTATTACATTTTTATCAATCTTTACAATTAAAAAAAAAACTTCCACTTTGACAGAGTATTTTGTGTAGATTGTTGACAAAAAAAATTACAATTAAATCCCACTTTGTAACAATAAAATGTGAATAAGTCCAAAGGATTATGGAGCCAGTTCCATAGGCCTCTATTACTCATGTAACCAGTATCTGGCCAACTGGTAATAAGCATGTGGGTGTTTCTTGTCATCCTCCACATGGTAACTGACTCCGGAGTATTTTGTCAACAGAACATGTGATCATCTCTGCAAATTCTCTCCATGATGACAACCATGCTTGATTTATAATCTAATCTATATCACATTAAATGCATAGTCCCATTTGTAACAATAAAATGTGAAGAATCCAAAGGGGTATGAATACTTTTGCGAGGTAATGTAGTTTCAGTGCCAATGAGGAATTTTTAAGTACTTTCTTAATTCCTGTTCAGAAGAGTGCAGAGAAAGTTGACAATGATATCAATTGTTTATTTCACTAAGGAAACATGCACGCTGAGGAACATGCTTCCTGGAAGTATACTTTTCATATCTCAAGAAAATATACTTAAGTATACTTTCCCAAAAGTATATTTAACTTACATGTTCACAAAATATATTTAAAGTTTATGTTAAAAAATAATAGTTAATAATAATAATAATAGCATCCTTTCTACAGTTTTTAATAAATTATAATGTTATATTGTTCTACTTTTTAGGTTATTAAAATGTTTTGATGTTCATTTTAGAACTGAATAATGTTGTGCTTTAAATTACAAATTTTATTGAAATGGAACTTTATCACTTATCACTGTAATGTTAACAACTAAAGTGTGAAATGCCACTGATGCACAAGTACTGTATCATATATGTTACTTTTAAATTGTTGCTCCAGCCACAACTGCTTATAAATAGCATGTTAACATTCACTGAAAAAAAGGTAACCTATACATGGCTAATTACAATAGCTAATGTGGTTCATGAGTAGAAGTGCATTTTCAAAAGTAAACTTGAAACACATTATAAATATACTTTATTTGTAAAAATAATTATACAGGAATTCTAATTCAAATACCATTTTAGTATACTTCTAATTTATGAGAAATATACAGTACCAGTCAAAAGTTTGGACACACCTACTCATTCCAGGGTTGTTCTTTATTTTTTACTATTTTCTAGTTGTGAAGACATCAAAACTATGAAATAACACATATGGAATCATGTAGTAACCAAAAAAGTGTTCTTCAAAGTAGCCACCCTTTGCCTTGATGGCAGCTTTGCACACTTTTGGCATTCTCTCAACCAGCTTCATGAGGTAGTCACCTGGAATGAATTTCAATGAAAAGCTGTGTCTTGTTAAAAGTTCATTTTGTGGATTTTCTTTCCATCTTAATGCATTTGATGGCCATGTTGAAGGCAGACTTCCACTCATCCCCTTCCCGTATACGCACCAGGTGGAAGGCATTCCATAGGTCCAGCTTGGAGAACATGGTGGCCCCCTGGAGCTGCTCGAAGGCAGAGGAGATGAGAGGTAGTGGGTAGTGGTTCTTCACCGTGATATCGTTGAGACCTCGGTAGTCAATGCACAGGCGCAGGGTTTTGTCCTTCTTCTTCACAAAGAAGAACCCTGTGCAGGTGGGGGAGGTAGAAGGGTGGATGAACCCAGCAGCTAGGTAGTCCTCAATGTAGGTCTCCATAGCCTTGGTCTCCGGACCCGACAGAGAGTACAGTCATTCCCGGGACGGAGTGGTGCATGGGAGAAGATCAATCCCGCAGTTATATGGTCGGTGCGACAGCAGCGAAGTGGCCCGGGCCTTACTGAACACCTCCCGGAGGTCCTGGTACTCTGCGGGAATGGCAGAGAAGTCCGGGGCAACTTCCGAGGCCCCAGGAAGATGTCCCGGGACAGGCTGCGCTGACTTCAGGCCTTCACGGGCTCCAGCCCATGATGGCACCGGCAGACCAGTCAATGAGGGGATTGTGTCACTGGAGCCAAGATAATCCCAATACTACTGCAACCTGAGGATACTTAATTAATGAGCAGGAACTGGATCGTCTCGCTGGGGTTTCCTGACACAGCTAGATTGATGGGGTGGTATTGTGGGTGACCCGACCTATAGAGCGCCCGTCCAGTGCTCTAACGTCCATGGGAATGGAGAGGGGCTGAGTGGGGATATCCAGCTCGGAAGCCAGGGTAGTGTCCATAAAGCTCTCATCAGCCCCAGAGTCAATGAGGACCCGGAGAGATTTCGACTGGTTCCCCCACAGCAACATGGCATGAAAAGGAATGTGAGTAAGGGGAGAGGAAAAGTTATCCGTATGGCCCACCAGAGTACTCTCTCCTACCGGAGAGCCTGGGCTTTTAGTGGACAGGTGGAGACAAAATGACCAGTGACCTGCTGTTTTAAACTCTCTAGAGACAGCAGGGGTGGTAGAGATACTCTCAATGATCGGTTATGAAAAGCCAACTGACATTTACTCCTGAGGTGCTGACTTGCTGCACCCTCGACAACTACTGTGATTATTATTATTTGACCATGCTGGTCATTTATGAACATTTGAACATCTAGGCCATGCTCTGTTATAATCTCCACCCGGCACAGCCATAAGAGGACTGGCCACCCCTCATAGCCTAGTTCCTCTCTAGGTTTCTTCCTAGGTTTTGGCCTTTCTAGGGAGTTTTTCCTAGCCACTGATCTTCTACACCTGCATTGCTTGCTGTTTGGGGTTTTAGGCTGGATTTCTGTACAGCACGTTGAGATATCAGCTGATGTACTAAGGCCTATATAAATACATTTGATTTTATTTTATTTGTATAGCCATTTATCTGGAGACAGCCTAGCTCTGCCTAGTTGCATGGGCTCGGGAATAGGTTAATCGGCAGCCTTCGGAGACTCTCGGGGAAAGTCGGGTAGCCTCGGGTTCTCTCGTCAACAGACGAGGTGGAATCCAAAGACAGACAAGTGAAATCAAATCTCCTCTCCTTCTTGTGTTCCCGTAGTCACCCATCGATCTGAATGGGAGATTACCGTCGAGGTAGGCTGCATAGTAGACAACCCATGGAATTGCTCTAGCAATGTGTTCAATGCTTGGTTGTGACGTTCGGTCAAGGTCTGAAATCTTTCCATAAGACCACGAAGCAACTCTTCGTGCCTTCCATTGGTGGCATCTTAGGAGGAGAGGGCGTTGCGGAGCTGGTCCATGTCTGCTGGGTCAGTCGTGGTCAGTTCGTACTATCACGTTTCAGGTATGACCCAGATGCAGACACAAGAAATGCAGATGCAGATGCAAGAAACAGGCAGGAGCAGGGGAACAAACACTGGTAGGTTTCATGAACAAACAAACTGGCAACAGACAAACAGCGAACACAGGTATACATACACAGGGGATAATGGGGAAGATGGGTGACACCGGGGGGGGGGGGGGGGGGCGCCTTCATGGTCAAATTGCTGCAAAGAAACCACTACTAAATTACACCAATAAGAAGAAGAGACTTGCTTGGGCCAAGACACACGAGCAATGGACATTAGACCAGTGGAAATCTGTCCTTTGGTCTGATGAGTCCAAATTCAAGATTTTTGGTTCCAACCGACGTGTCTTTGTGAGACGCAGAGTAGGTGAACGGAGGATTTATGCATGTGTGATTCCCACCGTGAAGCATGGAGGAGGAGGTGTGATGGTGTAGGGGTGCTTTGCTGGTGACACTGTCAATGATTTATTTAGAATTCAAGGCACACTTAACCAGCATGGCTACCACAGCATTCTGCAGTGATACGCCATCCCATCTGGTTTGCGCTTAGTGGGACAATAATTTGTTTTTCAACAGGACAATAACCCAACACACCTCCAGGCTGTGTAAGGGCTTTTGACCAAGGAGAGTGATGGAGTGCTTGCATCAGATGACCTGGCCTCCACAATCACCCGACCTCAACCCAATTGAGATGGTTTGGGATGAGTTGGACCACAGATTGAAATAAAAGCAGCCAACAAGTGCTCAGCATCTGTGGGAACTCCTTCAAGACTGTTGGAAAATCATTCCTCTTGAAGCTGGTTGAGAGAATGCCAAGAGTGTGCAAAGCTGGCATCAAGGCAAAGGGTGGCTACTTTGAAGAAACTCAAATATATAATATATTTAGATTTGTTTAACACTTTTTTGGTTACTACATGATTCCATATGTGTTATTTCATAGTGTTGATGTCTTCACTATTATTCTCCAATTTAGAAAATACTAAAAAGAAAGAAAAACCCTTGAATGAGTAGGTGTCCAAACTTTGACAGGTGCTGTATGTAAATGAGATTTTTTTTGACATTTGCAACAAAAAAAAGTAAAAAACTATCTTCACTTCGTAAATATGGGGTATTGTGTGTAGATTGGAATTAGGCTGAATTAGGCTGTAACATAATGGAAAAAGTGAAGGGGTCTTTTAAAACTTCCCGAATGCACTGTACTTAAATGCTAATAAGACACAAATAAAATTGTAATTAAATGCATTAAAAATAGTTCAAATTTTTATCATTTTAAATATGCTTTAGTATATCAGGGGCATACTTAAATATATTTAAATATATTAATGAAGTATGATTAGTGTATTACATTTTGTTTTAAAATCTGCTTGATTTTGTGGCCAATTAACCATTTCTTTGTGGATTTCGATGTGTGCTTGGGGTTATTGTCTTTCTGTAAGATCCAGCTGTGGCCACGTTTCAGCCTCCTGGCAGAGGCAATCAGGTTTTTGGCTAAAATGTACTGGGTAAAGTTCATGATGACCAATTGAGTTGAAACAAAATAGCCCAATAACTTCAAACCACCATATTTTACAGTAGGTATGGGATCATTTTCTGCTCATGCATTCTCTTTTCGACACCAAACTCACCACTGGTGGTCTAAAATCCCTCCCAATGTATTCTCCAACTCATCAAACATTTGCTATAAAAGAGTGCCGTTATCCTCGCAAGGTGAGATATTGAATGGCATTGGAAACAGATAAAAAAGTATTCCTTTTTAAACAAAATGCCTTTCTCTGTGCAATTGTATTACTTAAAATACGAATGGGCAACTGTGATGGGGGGGTGGGGCCACAAAAAAATCTGAACTCATCATGAGGGACCGCAGTGACTCGCGGGTCTGCGTACCCACATACATACCCACAGATTCAGTCAGAAAATAATTAAAGTAGCCTTTTGGGGGCCCTAAGCAACATTGTGTTCGGGGGCCTCCACACCTTACCAGCAAAACATTTTGGGCCCTCCTCTTGACAGCGTAGAGAAAAACGTTACAGTTGTAGAGCAGTTTTGCTGCAATTCTACTCATTTTACCATGGGGTAGAGAGAATTACAAATCATTTGTAGACCGCAAATTAAATTAAAATAACTTTGAACTGATTTCCTGGTGTTTTTTGGTCTAATGTAAAAAAATATATATTTTTTGTTGTTGCCTACGAACGTTACAACCTTATTTAAAAACGTATTTCATTGTTTTTTCCCCTCATCATCTGCACACAATAGCCCATATGACAAAGCAAAAACAACTTTTTAGGCATTTTTTCAAATGTATAAAAAATAAATGCTGAAATATCACATTTACATAAGTATTCAGACCCTTTACTCAGTACTTTGTTGAAGCACCTTTGGCAGCGATTACTACCTGAAGTCTTCTTGGGTATGACGCTACAAGCTTGGCGACTGTAACAACCATCAAGATTAATTGTCAGCAGAAGATCTCTTTGTTTCTTGGGACCTAGATCTAGCATCTCTGTTTTGTCCGAGTTTAAAAGTAGAAAATTGGCCGCCATCCACTTCCTTATGTCTGAAACACAGGCTTCCAGTGAGGGAAATGTTGGGGCTTCACCAAGCTTCATCGAAATGTACAGCTGTGTGTCATCCGCATAGCAGTGAAAGTTAACATTATGTTTCCGAATGACATCCCCAAGAGGTAAAATATATAGTGAAGACATATATAGTGGTCCTAAAACGGAGCCTTGAGGAACAGCGACATTTACAGTTGATTTGTCAGAAGACAAACCATCTACAGAGACAAACTGATATCTTTCCGACAGATAAGATCTAAACCAGGCCAGAACTTGTCCGTGTAGACCAATTTGGGTTTCCAATCTCTCCAAAAGAATGTGGTGATCGATGGTATCAAAAGCAGCACTAAAGTCTAGGAGCACGAGGACAGATGCAGAGCCTCGGTCTGACGCCATTAAAAGGTAATTTACCACCTTCACAAGTGCAGCCTCAGTGCTATGATGGGGTTTAAAACCATACTGATGCGTTTTGTATACATTGTTTGTCTTCAGGAAGGCAGTGAGTTGCTGTGCAACAGCTTTTTACATTTTTTTTTTGAGGAATGGGAGATTCAATATAGGCAGATATTTTTTTATATTTTCTGGGTCAAGGTTTGGCTTTTCAAGAGAGGCTTTTATACTGTCACTTTTGGTGGGTTTGGTACACATCCGGTGGATAGAGAGCTGTTTATTATGTTCAACATCGGAGGGCCAAGCACAGGAAGCAGCTCTGTCAGAAGTTTAGTTGGAATTGGGTCCAGTATGCAGCTTGAAGGTTTAGAGGCCATGATTATTTTCTGAAATGTGTCAAGAGATATAGTATTAAAAAACTTGAATCATAGGTCCTGGCAGAGTTGTGCAGACTCAGGACAACTGAGCTTTGGAGGAATACACAGATTTAAAGAGGAGTCCGTCATTTGCTTTCTAATGATCATGGTATTTTCGTCAAAGTAGTTCATATCACTGCTGAAGTGAAAGCCATCCTCTCTTGGGGAATGCTGCTTTTTAGTTAGCTTTGCGACAGTAATAAAAATACATTTTGGATTGTTTTAATTTTCCTCAATTAAGTTGTAAAAATAGGAGGATCGACTCCTATTCTATTCTATACATCGTTTGACATGTTTCTACGGACTGTAACGGAACTTTTTGACTTTTCATCTGGACCTAGTGATCGCGCCTCATGAATTTGGATTAGTGAACAAAATGCGCGAACAACAAGGAGGTATTTGGACAAATATGATGGACTTTATCGAACAAAACAAACATTTATTGTGGAACTGGGATTCCTGGGAGTGCATTCTGATGAAGATCATCAAAGGTAAGTGAATATTTATAATGCTATTTCTGAATTCTGTTGACTCCACAACATGGCAGATATCTGTATGGCTTGTTTTTGTGTCTGAGCGCTGTACTCAGATTATTGCATGGTGTGCTTTTTCCGTAAAGTTTTTTTGATATCTGACACAGCGGTTGCATTAAGGAGAAGTGGATCTATAATTCCATGCATAACACTCGTATCTTTTATCTTTTATCAATGTTCATTATGAGTATTTCTGTAAATTGATGTGGTTCTCTGCAAAATCACCGGATATTTTGTAAATACTGAACATAACAGAACATAACGTGCCAATGTAAACGGATATAAATATGAACTTTATCGAACAAAACATACATGTATTGTGTAACATGAAGTCCTATGAGTGTCATCTGAGAAGATCATCAAAGGTTAGTGATTAATTTGATCTCTATTTCTGCTTTTTTGACTCCTCTCTTTAGCTGGAAAAATGGCTGTGTTTTTCTGTGACTAGGCACTCACCTAACATAATCGTTTGGTGTGCTTTCGTCGTAAAGCCTTTTTGGAATCGGACACTGTGGTGGGATTAACAACAAGTTTATCTTTAAAATGGTGTAAAATACTTGTATGTTTGAGGAATTTCAATTATGAGATTTCTGTTGTTTGAATTTGGCGCCCTGCACTTTCACTGGCTGTTGTCATATCGATCCCGGTAGAGGGATCTATGCCATAATACTGTGGGTAATGGAGTCGCCAATGACTAGGGTTTTTCCATTTGTCAGAGCTAATGGCGGGAGGCTTCGGCGTCTCAGACCCCGTAACGGGAGGAGTAGAGACCAGAGAAGGCTCGACCTCTGACTCCGACCCGTTGCTTAATGGGGAGAACCGGTTGAAAGTTTCTGTCAGCTGAATGAGCGACCGGTTGAGCATTCCTACAGCATTTCCTTCCAGAAGCCATGAGAAAATTGTGCTATCTGTACTTATTGGTGGCACAGACGCTGTTTCATCCTTTCCTACACGTAAATTACTCTTGCCTAACGATTGCATCTAAAGCTGGTATCCATGCCATAAGATCGTTTTTCTGTATATTATGAGTACAGCGACAGCAATTATAAGGCATAATGTTAATGTTACTACTTAGCTTCGGCTGGTGGAGGTCCTGACGAATCACGTCCAGGTAAAGCGTCCGGGGTGAAAAAGTTGAATGAAAACAGTCGAGCGGGGGAAAAAATAAAAATATAAAACGGAAATTAAAAAGTAAAAACAGTAAAGTTGCAGGTAGCAAGGTAAGGTTAGCAACAAACCGCACAGCAGCACGTAAACAAGTCTAATGTTACAAGTAAAGGGTCTGAATACTTACGTAAATAAGGTATTTCTGTTTTTTGTTTTTAATAAATGTGCAATAATTTCGAAAAACCTGTTTTTCACTTTGTCATTATGGGGTATTGTGTGTAGAGTGATGAGGAAAAAAACGAATTCACTCAATTTTAGAATAAGGCTGTAATGTAACAAAATGAGGAAAATAAATAAATAAATACATATTTTTTGTACACATTTTGAATTCATTTACTAGTTCTTTTTGCTCAAATTTTGAGTCATGCTTGAGCAAGTTAAGAGACAAAAAAATGCTCCATCATGACAGCGTCTGTGTGGCCTAATGTGAGCTTCCGAGTGGCGCAGCGGTCTGCATCTCTAGTGCTAGTGGTGTCACTATAGACTCTGGTTCGATTCCAGGCTGTATCACAACTGGCTGTGATTGGGAGTCCCATAGGGCTGCGCACAATTGGCCCAGCTTCGTCTGTAGGGTAGGCCGTCATTGTAAATAATAATTTGTTCTTAGCTAACTTGCCTAGTTAAATAAAATAAAAAATGATCTGCACATCCTTTGTACACTATGTAACAGCCACTAGATGGTGCCTTCTATCAAGTCATACATTCACATATGGAGCCAGATCAGCAGGCCTCTATGACTCATCTGGCCAACTGGTCATCCTCCACATGGTAACTGACTCTGGAGTATTTAGTCAACAGTACATGGGATCATCTCTGCAAATTCTCTCCATGACGACAACCATGCTTGATTTATAATCTACATTACATTCATAATCCCATCATCTGCCATTGATATCAAACATTTAGGTATTTTATGTTCTTACTGTGTGTATGGGTTCATGGTTGACCTTTTCTATATGAATCTCTACTCAACAGATCAGTTCATCATATATAACTGATCAGGGTTGGAGTCAATTCCAGTCAATAAAATACATTTAAAAAACTCAAATTAAAATAAAAATCATCGAAAAGCATTGAAGAGAATTTGAATTTTAGTGTACCTCATGAATTGACTAATTGATATGAAATTGATCCCAACCCTGCCACGGATATAAAAACATCTCAGTGGATGTTTATTTTTTTCTGTTCTATATTTATGAAGGAAAAACATTCTATACAGACAAACCCCTACATGTACTTACCTAACAGGATCTTACGCGGAGGTTTTCAGAATGGCTCGAGACCGACCGTATTGAAAGATAACTGCATGGATTTATGATTGATACCAGTGTACCAGTCACTAGAGACACAGAATAAAGGAGGTTCATATTGTACACAGAGGAGCTTTTAGAGACCCGGGAAGAGTGTGTCTCAGGTGGAACAGCTCACATGCTCCTCATTTCTCAGAAACAGCTCATTGCTCCCAACCTCATCCACCACGCTCCCAGCCAGTCAGTTGATTTAACACACCTCACATATCCTGTCCAATATTCCACACAAAATAAACACCTCTCCCTCCTCTGGCTACCTTTTAACTGTAGAATATCCCTGCCTGATCCAGTTCTCTACTGTAGTTTTGTGTTGTCCCCCTCACCACCTTACTGTTAACTACTTTCTACTGTCTGGTAGAAAACCCAATCTGAAATCTGTCTGGGTTTAGCAGTTAACAATTACATCAAAGTCAGTGCACAGTGGCACAATACAAAGAACCCAGGGAAAAGGGTACTTTTTTCTTGTAAATGTGAATCAATATAGCAGGTTTTTAGGATAGGATTACCTACACTAGATCGATTCCAGGAAACAGTCTAGAGAAACATGTCTTTAGAGTAACAAATGTTTTATTTCTATTTTTTAACAAATCATTCCACTGATGACAGAACATAACAATTGGTGTTTAACAAGGGTATAGGTTCACACATTTTCAGCATCACAACCTAAAATGACAAGGCTATTTCATCTGCTGTTGAAAAGATCGATATGCCGGTTTAGAAGAAGCAGGAGGTTGACTCCACAATGACAGCGCGCGCGAGAGAGAAAGAGAAACTGTCAACACACTCACAGAACCTCACAGATGCCCAACTATCAGGTCTTGTTAACAGAGTTTCTGCCTCATATCCTTTCATTACACAAACATCACCATGGTAAACAATAAACATAAGGTACATTCAAACATCCGATGTATAATATCTATAGTCATTTTAAGACTTTCTTTCCCTTTTCTTAAAATACAATATATTATCTTTATCCCAGGTCATGTTTAAAAAAATTTGCAAAGATGTTTATATACAGAGGCAGGACATCAAATCACATACAAATTATGAATAAATAAAAAACGAAAATATGAACTAATATTGAAAAAGCAGGTGGCAAGCCTAAATGCTCTTTTCCGCTCTTCTTTGACACCATGGCAACAGGCTGGATTTCAGCAAAAATGAAAGCAGCAAAAGAACCTTTTAAAAAACACATGGCGGAGAACTTCACATCACATAATCTGCTTCCAGCTACATGAGGTTCTGAAAGTAAACAAACACACAACACAATCATCCCATGGGACTGGTGCCAAAAACAAATCCTGACACTGTAATTTAGCCAAGGTTTAGCCACACAAATATGAGTTTTGCATTTATGTTGAGCTCTCATAAATCTACTGACCCCCATATTTGCCGACATCTATGCCATTGTCAAAACATTAGTTTGACATGTCCATAATCTACCCCGTGCAACATACTATAGATGGAAACACTGCAGTCTTGATTTGGAATGAATATTGTTTGTATTAAACATGTTGGATAAACCATACCAGATTCGTAGAGAAATTAAAGCAGCGGAGAGCCAGGTGTGTCTTGGGCCACTGGGTCTCTTGTCTCTCTGTGCCACACCAATCAACACTTATGAAGACCCGAACTTGTCTTGGATTATCACCAAATCCTTGCCTTACATTAACCCACTACAGTACTAGACTTTAGGAGGACAACAACACTGATAACAACTATAGGACTAAGATCATGTCTCTACTGAGCCAGACCAGGTAGTCCTGCTGTCCTTCATACTGGACTCACCTCGTCCCTCCTCCGGACAGCTCCAGGCCCTCTCTGTCCTGTTGAAGCCCGCGAGGACGCCCCTCCACCAAGGGAACCGTAGTCTGACATCTGGCCCCGGGGCAAAAAGCTGGATGGGCAGTATGGGATTACACCCTCATCTGCAGATGACAATATGCAATCATTCAAAAGTGCAGCTGGAATTATATGGGTCAGATTCTAAGTGCTGAACCAGACTAGACCTTCCACCATCTCTGTCCACCTGAGTAGAGGGGATTACTGCTAGATATGTGTGCTTAAACCAATGCATTATTTTAAGTCCACAGAGGATTTGTATGCGTATGAATGTAGACGGAGCATGACTAGACCTCAATCACAATATGTGTCTGTGGTTGTGGCTTTTATAATACTGTACTGTATGTGTATTTGCATATTTGTATTCATTTGCATTAATTAGATGGTTTGATGCATACCCTGTGAGCCCCACATGGTAGGCCCTCTCTTATGGGGTGAGGAGTAGTCTTCTCTCCTATGCAGAGCCGGCGAGTTGTCCGCCGACGGTGTCCGGCTGCAGCCCAGCACATCAGCCAGGAGCTGCAGGGGGTCGTCTGCTGCAGGGGGTGGGGCCGGCGGAGGGGGCAGGTCTGCACAGACTGATTGACAGCTCATGATGAAAAAAACTGCCTTCATTTGACCTAACAGGTTGCCTCTTTTAAGCACTGCAGTCTATCTATTCACAGTTGGATGTACACTATAGGACTATAACCATACGTACTGGATAAGACCACCTGTTAAATTACCAAAATGTAAATACACTGTACTGTAAGGATGTGGCTTGAATCCCAAGGTGGGAATGTTACTCATGTGCATTTACATACCAAGAAGTTAGAGCCAGTAAGAGACATTTCGAAATTCTTGCAAATAATAAGCTGGGGTAACTTGTTATTCCAGAAGCTGTGTGTGTTGCCTTGTATAAAAGCCTCTCCAAAGAGAAGATATGAAGATAACATAAATGTAGCCCACTGTCCAATATGTCTTACCTGCTTGGTCATGCAGCTCTCGTCGGTGCTGGCCCTCCCTGAGGACTTTCTTCTTGCTCCTGGTTCTATGCCCCTGAGTAGCGTGGGCGGACTCAGCCAGGAAAGGAGGAGATTGTCCTGACAGAAAAGAACAGTGATGTCATCATCAAGTAGACATTCAGAGGGAGGCGCCATCTTCATATGGAAATACTTGGTGTTAACGTAACATGACAACATTGAATAATTCAGAATAAGTATGCAGTTATGGATTAGCCTGGTAGCAGATCTGTGTGGGCTTTAGCCAACTCCTCTTGTCCAGTTCATTATCATGCCAAACACAGACTGTATGCATGGCATGGCAATACATGACAAAGTACGTGGCTAAGGCACATACAGTTCTGTGACCAGGCTGGTCATTTTCAAGAGGCTAGCTACACATATAAATAATTATCCTATGCATTAGAACTATGAGAGAGGAACAGGTTTGTAAAGACAGGGGGACAGGTGTATACAACTAACCTCCTCCCCCACTCCTCTCTGAAATATAGCTCTCCCCCATGGAGGTGTCTCCCCATTGGTTGGTGTGGTATGGCCCGCTGGCATCATATGGCCCGCTGGCATCATCCTTATTGGCAAACAGGTTGTGGTTGGAATGGGAGACATGGGAACTGGGCCCGTAGCATGCCAGCAGGTCAAAGTGCTGCAGCGGGGGGCTGTCGTTGGGGTTGAGGGGGTGTGTCTCCTCCTGAGGGGAGGGGGGAAGTATGACTGTGGACCGCAGGCTGGAGGTGGAGCCCTGGGTCAGCTCCTCTCTTCTGGAGGAGGGCAGGCTGGGTAACTCATCCCTGGAGCCTTCCATCAGGTAGGTCCTGGCTGGCAGCGGGGGACACCAGTCCTCCTCATCCTCATCTGAGCTACTGGGAGCAGGAGGAAGAGGAGAAAAGACCCCTGGTTTAACAACTAAGAGGACCTGACACATTGAGTGAAAAACATTGTCAGTAAGACCCCAGTATAAATCAAGGGGTCTATCTTACACAATGCTTGTACATCAAGAAAAGTCTTCGAGGCACATTAACAGCCATATCCAGAGACAGTAACAGTAGTTGACAGAGTTACATTTTAAAAGAGGAACCAGCAGCATTGGGTTACAAAACACAAGAGTGACTTCAAATGATTTATGTTGCCGTGACAACGTCAGAGGACATCAGAGCAGATTTAATAGAGGACATGTTATTGAAACAGGAAAGTGCTAATCCACACTGTCAGACGGTGGCTAATGTCATTACAAAAGACGATGTACAGTCAGAGCAGCTAGGTCCCCCCAGTTATGGCCACAATCTCATCTGTCACAGTCAGTTAGAGGACACTCTACACTCCCCCTGATGCAGCCACAATAAGAGTCTCTCCTGAGCCTCCAGACAAGAATGTTTTTAACTCTAACTTTAACCATAGTAAACATCATTAGAGTTTACAATCTGGTTAGAATCGGAGGACAGGTTCTGGCCCTAACGTCACAAACTCTTGCTATATAGTTCAGGTGAACTATCAGGTCAAATAGAGTGCAAGCCATACATTCAAACTAAACATAGCCGTCAAATGAGGGCGTCAGAGAATAGATAAAAAGGAAAAAATCACAATGAGTTATGGAGAAAAGGTTCAATATGTAACAACTTCAGCACTCCTGGCTTTCCTTCCCTCTACTGACATTTCCCTCCATACACCGTTAGTTCCCTCATCTGTACTTAACAAGCTATCCCATGGGAGGGTGTCTACAGGGGATATGGCGCTAGGTGTTACCTGTTCCTCCCCTCATCCCTGTCTCTCTTTGTGTAACCCCGTTCTTTATTAGCAGGCAGTGGTAGAGATAGCACATCCTCCCAGTTGAGTGGTGCAGGCTTGGATGGAGGACACGTGGACCTCTGCTTCACCAGCTTGGCTACAGTAGAGAGACAGCAGACAACCCACACACTTATTTAAATCAAGCTGAAGAGAACATTAGAAATTAGCTCTGTTAAACATATGTATGTACGATACGTTTGTGTACAGCATACAAACACCCACATGAACTATGTAACAGAGTTAGCTATATCCTCACTAGCGAACATTCCATGAGCCCTTAACTACAGTACATGAGAAGTGTAATAGCTGCCTGTACCATTGCTTGTCCTGGCGTACTGCAGCTTGGCGTACTCTCTAGACTGGACAGTCAACTGGTCCAGGTCCTGCTCCAGACCGAAGAGGCCAGAGTTGGAGAGGACGGGGGTAATGGCATAGGGGTCAGGGCCCTGGGAGTAGGGGGTGTTGGAGTCCTGGGTGTAGGGGGTGTTGGAGCCCTGGGTGTAGGGGGTGTTGGAGCCCTGGGTGTAGGGGGTGTTGGAGCCCTGGGTGTAGGGGGTGTTGGAGTATTTGTTGTAGTAGGCTAAACCCTGCAGGTCCTCAGCAGCAGCTGTATTGATGGTGCTGTAGATGGGACTGTCTGTGGACACTGATCTGTACTTCTCAGACTGGCTCAGGTAATTGGAGATGCCAACTGCGGGACAGAAATAGAAAGTAAATAAAAAATGTAAAGTGGAACCCATTTCCTTGAATGAACCACTTCCTCTTCCCTCTGCAATTTCCTGGTCAATCACAAAATCTCAAATAGGTTCCATCATTTGAGCAGCAATGGTGGCTTATTACTATTAATTTTGCCTCTGTTCAAACTACTGCATTTCATCCCACGCTAAGTTGCAAGAAGTGACTGTGGGCTCTCACCATTGTAGTATCTGTCTGTAGAGTCCAGTTTGCCAGAGCAACAGTTGACTGAGTCTTTTCCATTGTGGGCAAGGCCAGGGGCTGGCCAGGAGTCTGCTAGCCATGGGTAGTTCCCCATGTTGGAGTCCAGCATCCCTGGTCTACTGTAGGCAGATGGAGAGAACTAAAAGGTCAGATATTACTGTAAGTCTATGCTGTTCGTAATAAAAAAAGTCCACTCATTCCTTTACTTAGATGTGTGTGTGTTGGGTATATGTTAGATATTACTACACTGTCGGAGTTAGAAACACAAGCATTTCGCTACACTCGCAATAACATCTGCTAAACACTTGTATGTTCCCAATAAAATTTGATTTGATTCTTGTTTACTTTGAAAATCTGAGTAAAAACCAAGATCTCTACCTTCCGTTGCTGAGACCAGATCCTTCACTGTGAGCAAATCCAACTGCAGGAAAAACAACAAAAGCAATGGTTGCAATTAAAAACACATCTTACTCAAAGCAGTGGAGGCTGCTGAGGGGAATGGCATCAAACACATTGCAGCCATGCTGCTGAGTTTGACCTAGATACACTAAAAGACATAGATCACAGCAACACTAGGATTCTGAACCCACAGATTACAACAAGTCACATTTTAAGACACTCAGATACCCAGACTTGGCAAACGTGATGGTGACAGGATTGGAACAGATTAGTGGTGGCTAATGGTATTGTTTGTATGCTATGTGAATACAATGTTGGGGTTGAGGTTAAGGATGTTACAGTATACCTGCAGGTGTGTAGGCAAATGAGGTGGTGTAGTGTCCCAGCTCTTTCCTCCTGCGGTGGCGACAGTATAGCCAACCACTGAACCCCATGAGCACCAGCCATGAGGCCACACCCAACCCAGCGATGAACGCTGGTTGGCTGACCACTCCCGTGATCTGCTCTGATAGACTGAGGCTGTTGTCTTTCTGCAGAGGGTCTGAAGGCATGTCCAGTGACAGGGCTGAATGATAGAGAGTCCAGGTTATCAGTCCGGCAAATTCATTTCCAATATGGCTTCCTGAATAAACAGACAACTAACTTACCCCATTGGTTTCTAGCAAGTAGTGTTGATATACTGTATACCAGTAACAAACAATTCAAAAACCTCAAGCCTCGTCTTTAGTAATCTACCATATTGACTGAGGACCAGGGTATTAATTGGCTATTAATGTTGGCTATTAATGTTGCATCTAAGGAAGGGTCTCTTCTAGTGGTAAAGCTGACTCACCGAGGACCAGGTCTATAGGTGGGCTATGTTCACCCACTCCCAAGTTGGTGACTGCCGCCACCATCACACTGTACTGGAGGTCTGGCAGCAGCCCAGTCAGTAGGATGGACAACCCCGCTCCATCAACTGTCCTGTTGATATGGCTCTCTGTCTTCAACTCAGTGTCACTCCCCAGGCACCAGACCTGGCAGACAGAGAAACAAGCTTGATAGTGAGTGGTGGAGAGACAGAAACTCTGGAGGAACAGAAATGGGACAGAAACTCCGGAGGGACAGAAATGGAACAGAAACTCTGGAGGGACAGAAATGGAACAGAAACTCCAGAGGGACAGAAACGACAGACAACATTTAATAACACTAGAAACATCAAGTCGATCATGTTGCCAAGAGGACAACTGAACCAGAAGTGGAGATATTTTGTTGCTAGCCGGCACGACATGGGAATACGATAGGCTTTAAAACGCCTTCCCAGAAAAGTCTGAGAAAAAAATGTTTAAAAAAAAGCAAACCAAGAGCAGATCCAGTCAACAAGATGAGGACAAGTGATTTAAATCTGAGGACTAAATTAATTAAATTGTGTTTTTGCATCCTACAGAAGTGTTGCTGTTAACTGATACTAAGCAATGTTTAATTAAAACCACTAGCACAGCATTTCTGTTCAGTACAGCATGTTTTTGGCAACAAGGATAAAACCGACTGCTTAAAATCAGCACAATGATGATTCAAACAAATAATACATTTTCTCTTTCCCACGACCAGCTGTAGTGACTAATTAACTGCCACCTTTTCACTAAATTAACATCAGACAGTAGTCTAGAGTAGCACTTTCCTCCAACCAGGTACTGCTTCAACATTCTCCACTCTGTAATCTTACCTTGTACTCCAGGACTGTACCACTCTGAACATCAGCGGGGGGAGGTTCCCAGGAGACACTGATGCTAGAGCTGTTGCTGAGCTGGACCACCGACACAGCCTGCGGGGGAGCACTTAACACTGGAAGGATGTGAACATGGATAACTGTCGGTTAATGAGACCCAGGAAATCAAAGAGACTTTGGTCAATAAAATACATGTTCCTATACGCATGTGCTGTGGTGTCCTACAGTAACACATCACAGCATTGCGTCATTTTAGAAGCAAACAAATCTTTATAAAGGGGAAGTCTGAGGAAAATGTATTCTTACTGCCCTTGCAGCAACAATAAAATGTAGTGAACTGCTGTATGCCTACGGACTTCACAGAGAAGGAACATCCTGCATCCCGCTGCGTGTCTTACCCTCCTCAGGGGTGCGTAGCTGCACCAGGGGGCTGTCCAGTCCCTGCAGCTCGTTGAAGTAGGGGCGGACCTTCACCTCGTACTCTGTGTCCGTGTGCAGGTCTGATAGGACAGTGGTGAGCTCAGGCCCCACTTTCACATTCTGGACTAACCAGGCGCTGCCAGTGGAGCGGTACAGCAGCCTGAATCCCTGCACGTACTGAGACTGACGTGCCACCTGACCAATGACAGAACACAGGGGGAGGGACATCGAGGTGGTTAATTATATATTTCCCGAAGATATTATAAAGTATGGAGCACAGTACAAAGTTGCATATTGTTTCTCCAGGTTATGACACTCAGTTTTACTCACAGTCCAGGAGACCTGGGCACTGCTGGGTGATAGGACCACAGGCTTCTGCAGGTAGAGAGACACCTCCCCTAGTTCTCTCTGCACCTGTCTGCGGTCTACCCCCTGCTCTGTAGGACTCCCATCTACAACACCACAAGGGAACTGCACTCAGAACAGCCTGATGTCATACCACACTGCACTGAGAACAGCCTGACGTCATACCACACTGCACTGAGAACAGCCTGATTTCATACCACACTGCACTGAGAAAGGCTTGATGTCATACCACACTGTACTGAAAACATCCTAATGTCATAACACACTGCACTCAGAACAGCCTAACAGCACAGAACACTTTACTATGAAAAAGTCCAAGTGATTGAGTGATTATACACATATTATATGCTGTTCTGTGTCCATACTGACCCTGTGTCCTGATGGGTTCAGAGATTGGGCTGGGGTCACTCAGACCGTAGGAGTTCACTGCTCGGACGATGAACAGGTAGACAGTGTTTGGGTACAGGCCGATGACGGTGTGCTTCTCCTGTTTCACGTGGTCAGCTACCGTCTGCCACACACTGCCAACGGATTGGCTGGAAAATAACATTAATCAATTACAGGTTGAATTCTGGGAGGATTGTCTGGCCTTGTCCTTATCCTGATATGATAAATAACGCAACAATGAGTGTGGTTTGACAATTTGGGTCCTCTAGCATTGATGAATGTTGGGTAAATTAATGCTATTATCGTCTCAGTTCAGTGAGGACCTATAGTACATCTTACCTAGTCTATGGTATGATTTGACCAGTCAATTACCCAGTGAGTGATAACCAACCAGTCAAAACGCGTTAGCATGCTTCATTTCGGCTGGCACCTAGCCGGGAACCGACTGAGTGTGCTCGCAAACTCCCTTAAAAGACCTTCACTTGAAAAACAAGAACAAGAGTCAATAGTAATGTTTGACCATTTTTAAATGCCGTAGCCAGTAAACACTTTCTCAAAATACTCTGAATTAATCTAAAATAACTCCCAAAATCTGTCATTAATTTTGACGTTTTTGTGGAGGATTTCTTAGTTGCGTAATTTACTACTAAGATGTTTGTTTTAGTCTTTCTCAATAAAAAAATGTGCATGAAAGTGAGTCGTCTCTGGTTGAATGACAAAAAATAAGAATCCCTACTTTTGACCAATCACTGAAGAAGGGATGAAAACTTCTGCTCCGAAAAAAATGTGTGCCCAAACAGGCGAATATACCTTTCTAAAGTAAAAAACAAACAAAAACACATCACAAAATGTTGTCATAATATATGCACAAATTCTTCCGAACTGTCTTGCCTGGAAAGCATGTGGACGACTTAAGGAAGCAGCACTAGAACTCTGACCTGCTCCTTAAAACTTCTTAGGGCTGCAATCCCGTTAACGGGATCCATATGACAACAGCCAGTGAAAGTGCAGGGCGCCAAATTCAAAACAACAGAAATCTCATAATTAAAATTTCTCAAACATACATGTATCTTATACTGTTTTAAAGGTAATCTTGTTGTTAAACCCACCACAGTGTCCAATTTTTCAAATAGGCTTTACAGCGAAGCACCACAAACGATTATGTTAGGTTACCACCAACTCACAGAAAAACACAGCCATTTTTCCAGCAAAAGAGAGGAAGCAGAAATAGAGATCAAATTAATCACTAACCTTTGATGATCTTCATCAGATGACACTCATAGGACTTCATGTTACACAATACATGTATGTTTTGTTTGATAAAAGTTCATATTTATATAAAAAAATCTCAGTATATATTGGCGCGTTACGTTCACTAGTTCCAAAAACATCCGGTGATATTGCAGAGAGCCACATCATTTTACAGAAATACTCATTATAAATGTCGATGAAAATACAATTGTTAGACATGGAAATATAGATATACCTCTCCTTAACCTTTTTGGGATAGGGGGCAGCATTTTCACTTTTGGATGAATAGCGTGCCCAGAGTGAACTGCCTCCTACTCTGTCCCAGATGCTAATATATGCATATTATTATTAGTATTGGATAGAAAACACTCTGAAGTTTCTAAAACTGTTTGAATGATGTCTGTGAGTATAACAGAACTCATATGGCAGGCGAAAACCTGAGAAAATCCAACTAGGAAGTGGGACATCTGAGATTTGTAGTTTTTCAAAGCTTGGCCTACCGAATACACATTGAGATATGGATGAGGTTGCACTTCCTACGGCTTCCACTAGATGTTGTTACGGATACAGGTATTCCGTGTGTGTATCCTGTGTGTGTGTGTGTGTGTGTGTGTATTTCTTTTCTCTCCTTCTCCCCTCCTCACAGGTGGCAATCATTCCCCAATCAGTCATCAATCAGTCGCTAATCAGAAGACACACCTCCTCCTGTTTCCACTACCCAATCACATCACTTTTCCCTTGGTTTAAAAACCCATTCAGTTGTTTCCTCTGAAGCTCAATCTCTCTGTCATACAATCTCTTGGTAGTTCTCTTGTTTGTTTTAGCACCTCCAGATCACTTTGTCCCCATCTGTGAGTATTGTTTGTGTTATGGTGTTTGATGGTGGGAAAGGGGGAACCAAGACAAGTTGCCCATGGGCATACACTACCCGTAGGACTACTTTGTCTAAGAACACTAGGTAGAACTGGGCGGACCACCCGCTGTATTTTTGGTTAGTTAGTTAGCTGTGTAGTAGGCTAGTCTAGTTTAGGGGTGTTTTTGGATATTTGTTTCTTTCCTTGGGTCCAGCTCAGCCCCTTTTCCTGCTCCCCCTTTACAGTGTGTTTTCAAATAAACCCTGAGTGTTTGATGGTAATTAAGTTGTCTGTGGTTTTTCGTTCGCACTTTTACTTTGTCACAATTATAATTTGCATGAGTTGTTACGGGTCTTGTTACCATCCCCCCCTAGACTGCCGGGCCAAAAAGGGATTCGTAACATAGGTGGGGGCTCGTCCGGGATATGTCATAATTGACACCCATGCCGCTCGTGCAGATTGTTAGTGGTTTGGTTCAGTGTTGAGCGTCATAGCTGATGTGGCATTAGTGTTTGCTATTTGTTGGCTCTTGTGTAGTAGTTCAAGATGGATACTTTTGATTTGAGATCCTTTTTGGATAACCCTTCGTGGGAGGTTTTTGACAAATGTCGTAGAGTTGATATAATGACCTTGGCTGACCATTATTCTGTATCGATTCCGCAGGATGTAGTTAAAGCGGAGGTTAAACAGCTAGTGTTAAATGTTTTGTTGGAAGAGCAGGTGCTTGTATTACCGCTGCCTGAGCATACTACCCCTGTAGGGGATGTTGCTGCTCCTCTAAGCCCGGTGGTGTCCGAGGGCGAGGCTAAAGCTCCAGCCACATTGCCCTGTTTTGATCCACTCTCCCCACTGTCAACCGGTGATATCAGGAGGGATGTCCGTTCAATACAGTTCCAACTGGAGGCGGAAGAGAGCCCAAATTAGGCGGGAGACTCTCCAGTTGGAGATGTGTAAAATTGAGGCAGAGAAAGAAAGAGACCAGCGTCATTTGGAGATGTGTAAACTTGAAAAAGAACAAGAACAGTGGCAGTTAGATTTGGAAATGTGTAAAATTGAGGCAGAAAAAGAAAGAGACCAGCGGCAGATGGAGTTCAAAATGCTCCAGATGGAACTGGAGGCAGAGAGAGCGAGGCTAGCCTCCGTTCCGGCTGTGACTATTAGTGAGTCGTCCTCACCAGCTGGAGCTTCCAACACGTTTGACATTAGTAGGCAGATTGCCTTAGTACCTTTGTTCAGAGTCGGAGGTTGACTCCTATTTTTGTGTATTTGAGCGTATAGCCGTAGCATTGAAATGGCCTGAAGAGGTATGGTGCCTATTACTTCAGTGTAAATTAACTGGTAAAGCCCAATAGGTTTTGTCAGCACAACCTCTGGAAGACAGTTTGAATTATGAAGTGGTCAAACTACTGTTATTCGTGCCTATGAGCTTGTGCCTGAGGCATACCGACAGAGATTTAGGTCTCAGAAGTCTTCTAATAAGACTTATGTGGAATTTGCTAGAGACAAGGGAAATCTGTTTGATAAATGGCATGCTGCTAGTAAGGTAACTGATTTCAACTCTCTCCGGGAGTTAATCTTGTTGGAAGAGTTTAAAAATTGCTTACCCGAAAGCATTGTAGTAAACGAACAGAAAGTATCCTCCCTGTCAGAAGCGTCTGTGTTGGCAGACGAGTTTGTGTTGACGCACAAGAGTGTTTTCGGCTCATACTGAGAGTAGAGCCACTGACTTGCCCACTTTTAGCCCTAGTCGGCCAGCAGTATATCAATCACGCCAGAAAAATGAGCGTCCCTGTTTCTATTAACATAAGGTGGGACATATGATTAATGATTGCTTCCTGCTTAACCGCAAACAAGGGATGCCTATTCGTGCCAAGCCGCCAACAGGTGTTGGTATAATTCGTACGGTTGTGAGGTCTGAAACGAAACAGGTGCCTCAGGGTAACTGTAGTTTGAAAGTCCCAGTCCCCGACCGCAGTTATGAACCGTTCATTTGAGGGGTTTGTGTCCCTAACGAATGACGACGCGTCTCAGTGTCCGGTTAAAATCCTTAAAGATACTGGAGCGGCGTAGTCGTTTATATTGTCTGATGTGTTGCCCTTATCTGACGATACATACTGTGTGTTAGTTCAGGGTATTGAAATGGGTTTTGTCCCAGTGCCATTGCACTTTGCGAAAGTACACTGAGTTAATCAGTGAAATATTCAGACTTCCTATGTTGCCAGTAAAAGGTGTGACCTTTATAATGGGTGACAACATTTCCGGAGGAAAGGTAGTACCCGTATTGGAAGTAATGGATAAAAGTGACCACTCTCTCTCCAATGAGCTGGCACAGAGTTATCCACATGTGTTCCCCGCTTGCGCTGTCACTCGTGCTCAGGCATGACAAGTGGGGGACGTGATAGATTTGTCGAACACTGTGCTGTTCAAAGAGGTTGATCAAGAGGATAGGTTGTGTGCTACCTCTGGGAAGCTGATCACCTCTGACAAACAGCCCAGGGAAGAATCAAAGTATGTTGAACTTATTGCTGATGCAATACAGTTACCAGTCACTTGTGAGCAGCTGATTGCTAACCAAAAGGTTGACAACAAGCTTGCTCAATGTTTTTATAGTGTTGTATCATTGGATGAGGTAAAGAAGAAGAACGTGGCTTACATCCTTGATGGTAATCTCCTGATGTGTAAATGGACATCCCATGTTGACACGGGTGGAGATTGGAATGCTGTTGACCAAATAGTGATTCCTACAGCCTTTTGACAAAATGTGTTATCCCTTGCTCATGATTACCAGTGGTCTGGTCATTTAGGAATCACTAAGACTTATGATCGGATCCTTCAACATTTCTTTTGGCCAGGTTTAAAACAAAATGTGGCTCAGTTATATCGGACATGCCACACGTCAGAGAACAGGAAAACCAAATCAGGTTATTCCTCCCGTTCCTCTTTGTCCAATACCTGCCATAGGTGAACCATTCGAACCTGTGGTGGTTGATTGTGTTGGACCGTTACCAAAGACAAAATCGGGTAACCAGTTTTTGTTAACGGTTATGTGTATGGCTACAAGATACCCCGAGGCCAATCCTCTGAGAAGGATTACAGCTCCGCTAGTGAGTAAAGCCTTAATTAAATTCTTCACGACATTCGGGTACCTAAGGTGGTACAAAGTGGTCAAGGTACCAATTTCCTATCAAAGCTCTTCAAACAGGTGTTAAAATCCTTGTCAATTACGCACCGGGTGGCAAGTGCATATCACCCAGAGTCTCAGGGTGCGCTTGAAAGATGGCATCAGACACTGAAGTCTATGCTATGTAAATATTGTTTGGAATCTGAGAAAGATTGGGATGAGGGTTTTCCTCTAGTTTTGTTTGCTGCTCGTGAAACTGTACAGGAGTCCCTAGGGTTCAGCCCGGCTGAACTAGAGTTTGGTCACGCAGTGAGAAGACCAATGAAAGTCTAAAGAACAGTTCTTGTCCCAAGAGTTGTGTACAGGAGATGAGAATGTGTTGGACTACGTTAGTCGCTTTCGTGAGCGCCTACACCAAGCCTGTGCTCTCGCAAAGGAAGCTCTGTCTTCCTCACAAAGGAGTTTGAAAAGACACTATGATAAACAGACTGTTTCTCGTCCACTACAGCCAGGTGACCAAGTACTGGTGTTATTGCCTGTTCCAGTATCTTAACTGTCAGCTCGTTTCTCTGGTCCTTATTTAATTGAAAAGAAATGAAGTGAAACTGATTATGTGCTACAAACTCCTGATAGAAAACACCAATCTCGTGTCTGCCACATTAACATGTTGAAGGCATACCACACCCGACCCATCACCCAGGTAGATAGTTCAAAAACAGCGGCAGGCACTACTGTCTCCTCTGTTTCTACTGCTATGATAGTGGACTGTCATATTGATGATGTTGACGGATTGGAGCTGCGCAATACTCAGCAGCAGTGCGTTAGATTGCCCAACTCAGAAATGCTGCTGTCTATCCAATCAGGTCTGGTTCATTTAACGGACGGACAGGCCGACGATATTGTGAGGCTACTACACAGTTTTCCATGTCTCTTTAATGACGTTCCTACTCGCACAAACGTGTTGGAACATGACATCAATGTTGGAAATGCTGCCCTTATCAAGCAACACCCATATCGTATCAATGCTTCTAAGAGGAAGAAATGAGGGATGAAGTGAAATCTGTGTTGGAGAATGACCTGGCTATGCCAAGAATGACCTGGCTATGCCAAGTTCCAGCCCTTGGAGTTCTCCTTGCATTCTGGTTCCTAAACCTGATGGTACGTCCAGGTTATGTACAGATTATCGAAAGGTAAATTCTGTCACAATGCCAGATTCATACCCATTACCCAGACTGGACGACTGTATCGACACTATTGGTGCTGCTAATTATGTAACTAAGTTGGACCTATTAAAAGGTTACTGGCAGGTTCCATTAACCTCACATGCTTCTGAGATTTCTGCCTTTGTGACCCCAGACAACTTCCTACAGTACCCAGTCATGGCTTTTGGGATGCGGAATGCACCAGCCACTTTCCAACGACAGGTTAACTCTGTATTAGCTGGTGTTCCCAATTGTAGTGCATATCTTGATGATCTAGTGATTTATTCGTCTGAGTGGTCAGATCATGTTGACTCTCTAAGGGTAGTATGTGAACATTTGGCAGCTGCTTCTCTAACCCTGAACTTGGCAAAGTGCGAGTTTGGGAAGGCTACTGTTACCTATCTCGGTAAAGAGGTCGGCCATGGACAGGTGCACCCTGTTGGTCTTGGCTATAATTGAATTCCCCGCACCTACCACCAGACGAGAGCTACGCTGCTTTTTGGGGATGGTTGGCTACTACCGTAGTTTCTGTAAACTTCTCTGAGGTAGCTCCATTGACCAATTTGCTCAGTCTGGCAAGATCATTTATTGTAAGATAGCTTTTGATACTGCGAAAGCACTCTTATGCAATACCCCTGTACTTGCTGCTCCGGATTTTGAACAACCGTTAACTTGAGGTAGATGCTAGTGCCAGAGGTGCTGGTGCTGTTCTACTGCAGTAGGACAAGAGTGGAGTGGATCATCCCATTTGTTATTTTTCACAAAAGTTTAACAAATGTCAGGCAAACTATACAACTATTGAACAAGAGGCTCTTGCTTTGTTGTTATGTCTGCAATACTTTGAGGTGTATATTGGTTCTAGTGCCCTACCAGTAATCGTATATACTGACCATAACCCCTTAGTGTTTCTCCACCAGATGTACAACCACAACCAGAGCCTTATGCTTTGGGTGCTGATGGTACACAATTATAATTTGGAGATCCACCACAAAAAGGGTTGTGAAAATGTGTTGGCAGATGCTTTGTCTCGTGTGTAAATATGATGATATTTGGTATGTGTTGTAAATATTGTTGTTGCAATCCCCATGGGTTGCTCTTTTAAGGGTGGGAGTGTTACGGATACAGGTATTCTGTGTGTGTATCCTGTGTGTATTTCTTTTCTTTCCTTCTCCCCTCACAGGTGGAAATCATCATTCCCCAATCAGTCGCTAATCAGAAGACACACCTCCACCTGTTTCCATTACCCAATCACATCCCCTTTCCCTTGGTTTAAAAACCCATTCAGTTGTTTCCTCTGAAGCTCAATCTCGCTGTCATACAATCTCTCGGTAGTTCTTGTTTGTTTTAGCACCTCCAGATCACTTTGTCCCCACCTGTGAGTATTGTTTGTTATGGTGGAAAAAGGGGGAACCAAGACAAGTTGCCCATGGGCATACACTACCCGTAGGACTACTTTGTCTAAGAACACTAGGTAGAACTGGGCGGACCACCCACTGTATTTTTGGTTAGTTAGTTAGCTGTATAGTAGTAGGCTAGTCTAGCTTAGGGGTGTTTTTGTATATTTGTTTCTTTCCTTGGGTCCAGCTCAGCCCCTTTTCCTGCTCCCCCTTTACAGTGTGTTTTCAAATAAACCCTGAGTGTTTGATGGTAATTAAGTTGTCTGTGGTTTTTCGTTCACACTTTTACTTTGTCACAATTATAATTTGCATGAGTTATGTTACGGGTCTCGTTACCATCCCCCCTAGACTGCCGGGCCAAAAAGGGATTCGTAACAGATGTCAACCGTCTTTTGAAACTTGAATGAGGATTCTACTATAAAGGAGGGGCTCATGAGACCTCTGAGTCAGTGGTCTGGCAGAGAGCCTTGGTCTCATGACGAGCGCTCCCGACAGAGTTACCTCGTGTTCGAGTGCTTTTTCTGAAGACAAAGGAATTCTCCGGTTGTGTAATATGATGTCCTATGAGTGTCATCTGATGAAGATCATCAAAGATTAGTGATTCATTTAATCTATATTTCTTCTTTTTGTGACTCCTATCTTTGGCTGGAAAAAATGTCTTTCAACTTGGCGGTGATCTAATAATCATATGTTGTGCTTTTTTTTTTTTTTTTTTTTTTTTTTTACTTTACGGAAAAAGTCAACAAATCAGAAATAAAATATTCCCTTACCTTTTGACCTTCATCAGAATGCACTCCCAGGAATCCTAGTTCCACAAATGTTTGATTTCTTCGATAATGTCAATTATTTATGTCCAAGTAGATACTTTTGTTAGGGCGTTTAGTACACAAATCGAAACACTCATGCAGGTCCAGCCGAACGTCGGACGAACTTCAAAAAGTTATATTACAGGTCGTAGAAATATTTCAAACTAAGTATAGAATCAATCTTTAGGATGTTTTTATCAAATCTTCAATAACGTTCCAACCTGAGAATTCCATTGTAAAAAGAAAAGCCATGGAACGCAGGTTTCCATCATGTGAAATGCGCATGACCAGGCCCTGGCTCTCTGCCAGAGAACTGACTCAAAGAGCTCCCATCTGGCCCAACATCACAGTAGAAGCCTCATTCAAGTTTCTAAAGACACTTGACATCTAGTGGAAGCCTTAGGAAGTGCAACAACCAATATCCCACTGTGTATTCAATAGGAGCTGGGTTGAAAATCGACCAACCTCAGATTTCCCACTTCCTGTTTGGATTTCTTCTCAGGTTTTTGCCTGCCATATGAGTTCTGTTATAGTCAGACATCATTCAAACTGTTTTTAGAAACTTCAGAGTGTTTTCTATCCAATAATAATATGCCTATATTAGCAACTGGGACTGAGGAGCAGGCAGTTTACTCTGGGCACCTTTCATCCAAGCTACTAAATACTGCCCCTGCAGCCATAAGAAGTTAACTACAGTAGGTGTCATAAGGGGCGGCAGGTAAGGAGCGGCAGGCGTTGGACTATAGTAACCGAAAGTTTGCAAGATCGAACCCCCGAGCAGACAAGGTAAATAAAACTGTCGTTCTGCAGTTAACCCACTGTTCCAGTCATTGAATATAAGAATTTGTTCATAGTTAAATAAAGGTAAAAATAAGACCTGAGTAACAATCTGCCCTCTGCTATCCTCCAACCATCCCTCTTCTTCCATTAAGCCCTGTTCTCTAGCCCTAGGAGGGTTAGTGGAGGAATAATAGGAGACGTCCCCATCCAGCAGCTAGCTCTATTTAAAGACTGTGCTCTGTTAGATGAAGTTTGAGGAAAGTAGCTAACAGCTACCCATGGGAATGTCTTGTCTCAAACTGTGCTGTCAGTCTCAGTGCCAGGCAGCTTATTGGCCTGTGTGTATCTGGCTCTGCCTGCCCAGAGCCTCTGCCCTCTCTGCCTCTGTGATAAGAGCTCTCTGGCTAGTCTCTCCTTCCATAGCCCCAGGTCAGTGCCGTCCAGGACCACAGGGAAAATTATGCTTTTTTTCTTCATGCAACTGATTCTATGTTCTCTGCTCCAGAATGCTTTATGATTTGATTTAATCTGCCATGGCTCGTTTTCCCTTCACGTCATTATTTCCTGCCACTGTTGCACATGTATGTTAAACCAAATGGAGAATCCCTGTATGTGAATACAAATCAAGGACACAACTGATATAGCAACAGACCTAGAAAGACCCCAGTACCCAGCATTGAAATAGAAATTCCCTATTTATATAGTACCCTGCAGAGCCAGGTATTAAAATGCGGTTTCTAAATATGTCTCTGGTACCCAGTCTTTGCATGTCATACTGTACCTGAAGGCCTCGATGATGTAGGAGGTGACAGCAGCCCCACCCTCGTGGGGGTTGGACTGCCAGGTGAGGGTGACTGTATTCCTGGTCACATCCGTCACCACAGGCTTCTGGGGCGGCCCTGGCAGCTGGATGGACTCTGACACCCGGGGAACTGATGACCCAGGGGCTCCGTCCTCTGGGACACAAACAGGGATACGCCATTAGATAACATGAGACACAGTGGTTGTGTGTGATAATGGTAACTTGGTGTACCGGGATATAGTCTGAGTTTGACTGTTTTATTTTTCAATTCTATTTATCTACACATAGTAGTGATGCATACTGTAGCTAAAGCAGGAAAGTAGGTTTCCATAAAGTATAATGTACATTTACTGTATAATTTGAAACCAATGGGGTTTGTATGGTTTTGTGAGGTGCCAAGGTGAGTGTGTGTGTTTACCTCTTATGGTGAGTGTCCCGCTCCAGCTCGACTCGCCCGTGGCGCTGGACACCACACAAGTGTACATTCCCGAATCCTTATCCTAGCAACAGAAAGGTGCATTTTAGCTCCCTTTCATAAGGAGAGGGGACCCAAAACATTGGAACCACAGTGCTTTAGATACTTTCTGTGTTTGTTAATCCGAGTGGAGCAAATCTCAGCGGATCTCCTCTTTTTACTTATTAATTGCTTCCTTGTTCACTGCTTTGCCGCCGTCCTGAGACTCACTTTTAGAAGTGTAAAGTTAAAATATTTTATGAAATGCCACTTTGCCACAAAGCAGACATCACTCAGCCACAGTAGTAGAAGGAGTCATATGTGCTGAACACTCCTGAGAGAACAGCAGTCGAAATGAGATTCATCTCCCCATGTGCATGGTCAACCTCACAGGTGTCTAACTCATTCCACGGAGGGCCGAGTGTCTACCGGTTTCGCTCCTCCCTTGTACTTGAGTAATGAATGAAGCTCACTTATTAGTAAGTCACTCCACTTACCTGACAGTCTAGGTCTGAATTGAAAGGAAAAACCAAAAACCAGCTGACACTAGGCCCTCCATGGAATGAGTTTGACACCCCTGGTCTACCTGCTCTCCCTTTCCACAGTACTGTATTATATACATTATATATATATATATATATATATATATATATATATATATATATATATAAATAATATGCAGTGAACAAAGAAGCAATATGTTCTCCACTGTCCTAATGGTGTTACTAACACTGGGCTGGCAGAGTGCCAGTCTACTGTAACCAACAAATTCATGTTAGATCATTCACCACAGCATCGACCTCTGGTTTATGGATTGGTAGTATGTGGACAGATGAACTCTGAGTTTAACCACTGCTGAAATATTGAAGACTAGGAGGGGGCATCGCTAGGCTAAATATTTTTAGCCCCTCTTTCTCCCGCTACATCTCGTCCTCTCCATTCCCCTCCCTCCCTCTCTCTCTCCATGCCAAGCTAATGCATCTCTTCTGTTCCATTGAGCGCAGTGACATGGCAGATTTCCCCTGCCTCAATGATGCATTGGACCTTGTGTTAATGCTCCAAGTTTGCTGAGCACCACTGCTGAGAGAGAGAGAGTTGTGCCAGAGATGTAATTAAAGGCTTTGAAATCGTTAATCATGCGTGACCACAGTCAATTAGCACAAACCAGGCTGCTCTCCCCGCTCCGCACGCTCACCTCCAGGTGAGGCCACAGCACAAAAGGGCCATGGACTGCTCTTTCATCAAAGCAGAACACATTTACATTTACAAACAAGCCCCTTCATTAACATTACAATTACACACTGCATAGGCAGGTAATCGCGCCAGAGAGGTCGGTTTGAAATTCAGTTTCACCTTGATTTCAGAGTGGTACAGAGTGGCAGAGTGGCACTTATAATGGAGGAGAACATAACATTTGTTGGTTGCCCTCTGGTTTTGGAAAAAGTAAAAATGTAACAATGATGGATGGCAGGCATTTCTGTACAGCCGTGCGATACTAATTTATTAATGAGGATCAGAAGACAACCAGATCACAGCCATATTTTTATTCCATGACATCATACACGTACCTCAACATTAGTGATCTGCAGTGTCCCGTTCTCCATCAGGGTCATGCGGGGGTCATCCCCCACAATCCTCTCCCCGTCCTTTTCCCACATGATCCTTAGTGAGGGTCCACCAATCGCATGACACTGCAACTGGGCAATGGACCCCAGACCCAACGTCTGATTGGCTGGGCCTTGACGGATGATTGGTGGAACACGTTCTGAAGGACCTATGGGTGAGAGGGAAGAACAGACAGGATATTATGTCAGTGGGTCCTGTCACACACACTAATGTCCACTTTATTTGACAGTGTTTATGTAGAGCTGTCGAAGGCTATCTTCCCATCCATATACAGGTATGTTTGTTGTAATATCAATATACAGTGCCTTGTGAAAGTATTCGGCCCCCTTGAACTTTGCGACCTTTTGCCACATTTCAGGCTTCAAACATAAAGATATAAAACTGTATTTTTTTTGTGAAGAATCAACAACAAGTGGGACACAATCATGAAGTGGAACGACATTTATTGGATATTTCAAACTTTTTTAACAAATCAAAAACGGAAAAATTGGGCGTGCAAAATTATTCAGCCCCCTTAAGTTAATACTTTGTAGCGCCACCTTTTGCTGCGATTACAGCTGTAAGTCGCTTGGGGTATGTCTCTATCAGTTTTGCACATCGAGAGACTGACATTTTTTCCCATTCCTCCTTGCAAAACAGCTCGAGCTCAGTGAGGTTGGATGGAGAGCATTTGTGAACAGTAGTTTTCAGTTCTTTCCACAGATTCTCGATTGGATTCAGGTCTGGACTTTGACTTGGCCATTCTAACACCTGGATATGTTTATTTTTGAACCATTCCATTGTAGATTTTGCTTTATGTTTTGGATCATTGTCTTGTTGGAAGACAAATCTCCGTCCCAGTCTCAGGTCTTTTGCAGACTCCATCAGGTTTTCTTCCAGAATGGTCCTGTATTTGGCTCCATCCATCTTCCCATCAATTTTAACCATCTTCCCTGTCCCTGCTGAAGAAAAGCAGGCCCAAACCATGATGCTGCCACCACCATGTTTGACAGTGGGGATGATGTGTTCAGGGTGATGAGCTGTGTTGCTTTTACGCCAAACATAACGTTTTGCATTGTTGCCAAAAAGTTCAATTTTGGTTTCATCTGACCAGAGCACCTTCTTCCACATGTTTGGTGTGTCTCCCAGGTGGCTCGTGGCAAACTTTAAACGACACTTTTTATGGATATCTTTAAGAAATTGCTTTCTTCTTGCCACTCTTCCATAAAGGCCAGATTTGTGCAATATACGACTGATTGTTGTCCTATGGACAGAGTCTCCCACCTCAGCTGTAGATCTCTGCAGTTCATCCAGAGTGATCATGGGCCTCTTGGCTGCATCTCTGATCAGTCTTCTCCTTGTATGAGCTGAAAGTTTAGAGGGACGGCAAGGTCTTGGTAGTTTTGCAGTGGTCTGATACTCCTTCCATTTCAATATTATCGCTTGCACAGTGCTCCTTGGGATGATTAAAGCTTGGGAAATCTTTTTGTATCCAAATCCGGCTTTAAACTTCTTCACAACAGTATCTCGGACCTGCCTGGTGTGTTCCTTGTTCTTCATGATGCTCTCTGCACTTTTAACAGACCTCTGAGAATATCACAGTGCAGGTGCATTTATACGGAGACTTGATTACACACAGGTGGATTGTATTTATCATCATTAGTCATTTAGGTCAACATTGGATCATTCAGAGATCCTCACTGAACTTCTGGAGAGAGTTTGCTGCACTGAAAGTAAAGGGGCTGAATAATTTTGCACACCCAACTTTTCAGTTTTTGATTTGTTAAAAAAGTTTGAAATATCCAATAAATATCGTTCCACTTCATGATTGTGTCCCACTTGTTGTTGATTCTTCAAACAAATACAGTTTTATATCTTTATGTTTGAAGCCTGAAATGTGGCAAAAGGTCGCAAAGTTCAAGGGGGCCGAATACTTTCGCAAGGCACTATTTTTGCTGGGCTCTTCTCCCAGTACCATATGCCCTTCCTCGTCCCAAAGTAAACCCCTCCATCCCTCACTCACCCCCTTCCACCTCCAGCAGGGCTTTGGTCAGGACACTTCCTGCTACACTGATGGCCTGGCAGATATAATACCCAGAATCCTCCAGGTGCACGTCGGTGATGGACAGCTCACCACTCATGGAAACAGAGTAGCGACCGGACTGGGAGAGGGGCTGGCCAGGAAACAACAGCATCTACACACACACACACACACACAGAAAAACTTGCATCTTAGCTAGTGATGAATCAGAGAGATGGTGTATCCAGTCATTATATGGCCATCACTTTTCCAACAGAATAGCAGGAGAACTACAGAATTTTGGTTTGGTCTGTTGGCTTGATGTGAGCTGACAGATGCTTTACACACAGCCAGAGTGATGAGAGGGGGAGATGGGCATGAATAGGGGGAAGGGACAGCCTTCCATTTCATTCCTCTAAGAGGCTTAGACTGAGTGAGAGGACCAGGGCTATAAGGTCACAAGATAATCCCAAAAGTACAGCAAACCGCTTCACAAACAGGGGACCAGGCACATCAACTATCAAATAGACTGGAACACATTTAAACTTATTCAGAGAGCCTCATGCCAACTTCCCCCTGCCTGGCGGATCTGAGGGTTAACTCCTCTATGTTCTCTACTAGAACCATCTAGACTAAGTGATCTTGATTGTTCCCCCGCTGTTATCAGAATGTTATCATTAGGTATTTATAGTAAGTTATAATGATAGAAGGTTTTAAACAGTGTTTCTGTGCCTATTTCCCAAGGAGGCAGCTCCTCTCCCAGATGATGTAGCTCATCTGAGTCACTCCCCTCATCTACCCTTCCTCCCCCTCTCTTCATCTGTCTGCAGGTAACAGTGACTTCCTCGCCAACGCATTTCCTGTGATTCCTTCCAACACCTATTGGTTGTCGCCTCTCACAGCCAAATACAAACGAGCTCCCTCCCTCATTTCACCTCGGCCAACGTCTCTTTAAGAGCACGGGCAATCCAAAAGAAATGTGTGAAAAGCATTGTTTATTATCGAACAATTCCCCTGAGAGAAATCTGAGAGAAATCAAATGAGTGCCCACCAAACAAACATGGTGAGAAAACTATTTGTATGCTGCTGATCAAAATAAGGCTAAAACAAATCAAAACCCTACTTAAATGTGACATAACATCATTACTTTGTTGATCAGTTTAAAGTGCCATTTATCTATGACAATGTATGTTGTAGTTTCTACAGTACATAGTTGGAATTTTATTAGTCATTTTTTTAAATGTTTTATTTCGGAAGTAGTCTTTCTTGACCATTCACTTCCTGTTTGTCAGGAAGTGCCATAATTTTTACCTGGCTTCCTTCTTTCTTCCAGAAGATGGCAGGTGAGGGGTTTCCTCTGGTGCCACAGCGGAAGGTGACACTGCACCCCTGAGCGGAGATCTGGTCCTGGGGTTTAATGGTGATCTGTGGGGGCACTGGAGAGTAGAGCAGAGACACTCGGTTAGAAGATTCAGATTTTAGGCTTTAAATTATAGCGTTTAAATTCAGTTTTCTCCTGCCTCCCCACCATAATCAATACCTACTATGTAATTCCAGAACAGTATTTATTCAACATTTAGCATATAGAACTACCATTTTTACTCCATGATTTGACGGCTGTCTTTAACTCTCTTTAACCCTCTGCCAGTTGATATGGTTTCCCTTTCTGATTAATCTGCCTTCTCTTTCACATTATCGAGTGAAGACATTGATGCCCATCTTTTATACTGAGACGAGTCATAATCTAATTCCAATCTTAAACTATTGTGATGGTATTTGTGGGTTTACTTTGGAGTGATATCAGTGGAAATGAACTGGCAGTCAGGTTGTGTTGTGGCCACAGCTTGCTTCTGATCCCACCACATCCTGTCTTCCTATAGACTTCGACTGCACAATGACAGCATTGACTCCAATTCCATAGATTCTGAGCTCTCCTGCTGTTTGCTCTCCTCAGCAGGCTTCTTCCCTGTCTTCATACACACAACACACACACACGGGATCAGGCTAAATCCTCAAGGGAACTGAGTCATCTGTGTCGTGTCTTGATTTTCACTCTGAGGGAGAACACAGCAGATCTTCCCACATCAGAGATGGAGCACGCACACACAGCCACAGAGAGAGACTGACTTCACTACACTAACATGACTAACCAGCCAGCAGGGGGGATGTAACTATGACAGGGAACCGTGTAGAGAAACCATGTTACTAAACATTGGTTTATGTTCACTTCAAATAGAGTCATGATCAGAGTGAACATGTATTGGCAGTTCTGTTACCTTTAATATTTAGATTTTTTTTTTTTACAATATAAATGAATAGTGGTATTTTTCCATTGGAATAATTTTGCATTCAGCAATCATGGGTTTCTGTGGTAACAAACAAAGTGAATATCTGAACTTTGTGACCTCATATCTCAACACACTTCTTTAATAAGAGAACAGCAGATGTGTTTGTTGGATACCAAGCCTTAATCTGGCACACATTAAGTCACTGTGTCAGAGTACAGGCTTACTTACTACAATGCCTGAGTGCTGCAACAGGCCAGTAGACTAGAATCCTGACCATGCAGTAAGTCATGTTTACAGGCTCTTTTAAACCATTAGGTGCTGATGATACTGAATGCATTAAATATTATAACCCCCCTAGCTTTTAAAATGTATTTGAAAAAAATCTACAAACAAAGTCAGAATGGTGTGGGGGAAATACAACGGAATGAGATGGCTGACTACAGTAAAATGAAAACATGACATCTACTACATAGTCAATGAAACACGGAACAGAAGGAAGGGAAGGCATTGTTTGAAGAGGTAGGGTTTAGATTTCATCAGGACTGACAAAAGCAATGGAGGATGAAGTCAACCCTGCTGCCCACTCAGCCAACACACACACACACACTTCTTATTAATAGTGGTCCTGCTTTTTGGCAGTGTGTTAAACTGCACCATCTCCCAAACAGCTGTCAGATGGAGTAATCTATACGGTTTAGCATAAGCTTCTGTCAGTGGAGTTGAAGAGAAGAAAGCCCACCACAAATACATTGATATGACAACACGTATTCCAACACACACGGATGGATGGGCAGAGCTTTGACAACTCTAAATGTCCACTGTCAAATGAAGTGGACATAACAGTTTGTGACCGTACTGTACAGTATGAGAAGGGTGAGAACACATATCAGTGTGTGTGATTGAGTGAGAGAGAGAATCTTTGTTTCTTACCATGAACCTCTAGCGTGGCTGAAGCCTCTGTCTTGCCCACGCTGTTCTCAGACATACAGGTGTAAGTTCCCCCGTCCTCTCCTCTCACCCTAGTCAGACGTAGGCTGTTGTCACTGTGGATCTCAAACCTGGAACAGAGACACACAGAGTCAAAAGTATTTTCACAAATCTAACCATCGAGACAGAAAGACCAGGCCCATGTCAGAATACCCATACTTCCGTTCCAAATAGTAGGAATTTTAGGTATGCGAAAATAGAACGTTTTATAGTATGTGAAATTTCGAGACTCAAGTAAGCTTTAGAATGCCAGGACATTATACTCATTTTGGGTTTTCATCTAGTAGAATTCAATGCACACTTTTAAAGAAGAGAATCGTCATTCCAGACTCACGTGTGATAATCAGTTAATAATGAGATAAGGAACGCACACTGTACTCAAATGAACGAATGGAGGGAATCATCGCAATTGTGCATTAGACGACACATTCTCAGTAGGATGAGCCCAGTAAGATGATATTTGTTGCTTACTGCATTTGTTTTGTATGTTCTAAATGGTATGTAGTACGATTAGTACACAGTATGTAGTTTTAGTAAGTAGTAGGCAAGACAGATTTTGGAGACGGACCAGGTGTGAGAAGCACTGCCTTGAACTATGTAAAAGTGACCTTGAATGTACCTGACCCTCTGACCAATCAAAATGTAACTGTATGAAGTAATCTGAAACTGTAGA
Organism: Oncorhynchus kisutch; assembly: GCF_002021735.2. Classification (NCBI taxonomy): domain Eukaryota; kingdom Metazoa; phylum Chordata; class Actinopteri; order Salmoniformes; family Salmonidae; genus Oncorhynchus; species Oncorhynchus kisutch. Next base: position 26,196,696 of record NC_034191.2, read on the forward strand.
TAAAAAAAACAATTAAATACAGAAAGGATGAGTCAACCCTATAACTTAGGGTTGACTCAGAGAGAGATTTACAAGTCAACTGTATTAGGGTCAAATAGCCAATCAGAATGGGCAGAGTGAGTCACTTCCGCCACCATGAGACCACCTTAGAGTAATTAAAGTATTTTTATTTTCTTACCCACCCACCGCCCCTCCCCATAGTTACAGCATAATCATAATAATATAAATATTTATATTTTGTCCCCCAGATGATCTTTCAACTGCATAGTCAAGTAGTAGCGTCACATGTTAACATCTTCAATTCATGCATTTGTATTGGCTGAGGGAAGGGAAGGCATGAATAAATGAGTAAATACTGTAGCTGTGCTTTCTTGGTCACATACATAATCCCATATGTATCCCTGGTGAATGAGCTTCCCTAATTCTGTCAGTCTGTCTGTACCTCCAGCACTGCATCAATCAATGTCATATACTTTAAACCCATATGCATCCCCAGGGCCATGCACAGACCTTTCAGAGGACATGTGCTCAAAATGACCCACCACTTAAAAAAACGTTACTTTTATAATTCATATCTTGAAATTATACCGAATGCCTCTGTAGCAAAAAAAGAAGCATAGCCCTATTTATTTCTGCAACACACTTGCTCATCACAAATTGTATGCAAGCTAGTTACAGTGCTTCCTAAACACATGATTTACATTGTCCCTTTCCAAAATCCACCAAGGAATGTGCTTTGTCGACACAGACAGTCTTCCCGCCGAAACTCGATTTGATTTTGATTAGATTTCTCTAACACGTCCTAAAAGTGAATACTGGGACATATTTCTAATATAAGAATGTGGGGAATGGTCAGTGGTGATCTAAAGAATCATCATGTCATATGGGTTGCTATTTTGTAATGCTGTTAAAAAGGTTTAAGGAAATACTGTAACTTGAAAAGTATACACACTACAGGTATGAAGTCTCCATCCTTAACGTTCTATATGAAATATGGAACATTATTTTTTTGTCAAGATAGGAATGTGATTTTAGGAGCCATAGGATAATCTATCTCCTATAAACTGTGCATAGTAGGTAGCTACTCCCAGAGTGAGGTCAAAGAGCGTGTCAGCCTGATGGGGCCATCCCTTTCGGCCAGAGTGCATAAAATAATTGGTGGAGAAATTAACATTAGACCAGAAATGCGTGGAGCGGTGAACTTCAGCACGAGGTGGAGAAAATAAACTCACCTCCCAGACCAGAGAGGCTTGTAGAGCTGCAGCTCACGTCCAGAGTGGTTTGAACCTTGAATATCAACACGGCGAAGAGCTCACCTTCCAGACAATCACTGGTACGGCTAATTAGCTGTTCAAGGTCAAATATCTAGAAAAGTGAATTTAAGTGGGACCACCCTACTACTACAGAGTCTGGACTGCCTGTGTTGCTGCTGCCCTGACATACATGTGCAACTCCCGACTGAAGAACAGGTGGAGTTGGGTCAGAGGGTCGTTGATGCAGCCTCTCCTCTCTACATCTTTCTGCCTCTCTCTGCTATGTGTATCAGCCAACCAGAGCGAATATTATTGATGGAGGCTAAATCAAGTGTTAATCAAATGTTGAAATTTAAACTAGGGGGGTGGCAAACTTGATGACGCCACAACGAATTGTGGGTAGTGGGCTCCGAACAACAATGACACAATATTTATACAACGAATTAATTTTGCGGAAGATTATACCACCACCAAAAAGGGCACTTCGGAGACTGGAAGAGGAAAAGGGCATGAGCTCTGCACAGGTATCTGTGCACATGCCTGTGCATTCCTGGTGAATGGTCTTTCCTAATTTTGTCAGTCTGTACCTCCAGCACTCCATCAATCAATGTGTCACTGAGTGTTTTGTCTATCTCTTCAGATGTCAATCAATCAATCAGTTTATTTTCTATTAGTGAGTGGACCTGTCCGTCAATGTGTCCTCACCTCCCACGGGGGAGCTCCCCCTCCTCTCGACGCCAGCGTATCGTGGGGGCGGGGTCTCCATGTACCTCACACAGGAAATCAACGGTTTCTTCCTCCATCACCACCTGGTTCACCGGCCTCCGTATCAGCACAGGACGCTCTACATAGAGAGACCCAGAGTTACACACATGAAGACAGCGTAATGCGCACACACACGCACACATACACACAAGCACACATGCACACACACACAGGTGTGAGAGACTCACCATACACCACCAACTCAGCAGGGTCACTGTCCCTCTCTCCCACCATGTTGGTGCCCACACACACATACATGCCAGCATCACTCTTCCTGGTGTAGGAGATAATCAGCTTGCCCCCACGCATCTGAAAAACAAGACAGTGATGACAGGTCATCATATCACTCCATGTATTAGCCTTTGGGCTTTTCAGAGGAGAGGCAGTACTTCCACCATCTGACATCAGCACTTCAAATGGATGTATAATTTATGATTCCACCTTCCTCAGCATGTATCATTAAGGATTCCACCATCATCAGCATGCATCATTAATTATATTAATGGCCTTTGAGACAGTTTGGGTTGACTTGGGACTTAACTGCACTGAGCTCAGTGAGGTTTGGTTGGAACTTGAGTGGGTTGGAACTCTAGTGTATGCAAACTCTAGAGGGTTTTACTTCTAACTCTAATGAGCTTGATGCTGAAACTAAGGGGTCATAGTTCAGGGGTCAGACAGTGCCGTGAAAAACTGTATAGGTGAGACTCACAGAGATGCGGTCATCCTTGCTGCTGACGCGGGCATTGTTTCTCTTCCAGGAGACGGTGGGCTCAGGGTGACCGCGGGGGGGAACACACTCCAGGACCGCTGGCTCACCGGCTGCCACCACCACATCACTGGGGGCCTGGCGGAAGTCATCCCTCAGGACTGGGAAGAGGAGAGCATAGACATGGTTTAGTCTATCTATTTGACCTGGTAGGTAAACACATTTGGAAAAATACACAGAGTCAAACTATATAGCAGATTGTTTTTATCTATTAATTTAGTACCTTTATACGTCCATTAAAATAACATCAAATTGATCAGAAATACAGTGTAGACATTGTTAATATTGTAAATGACTGTTGTAGCTGGAAACTGCTGATTTTTTATGGAATATCTACATAGGCGTACAGAGGCCCATTATCAGCAACCAATCACTCCTGTGTTCCAATGGCACGTTGTGTTAGCTAATCCAAGTTTATCACTTTAAAAGGCTAATTGATCATTAGAAAATTATCTTTTACAATTTTGAAATTATGTTAGCACAGCTGAAAACTGTTGTTCTGATTAAAGAAGCCAGTTTGAGCTGGTCTGTGAAGTAGTACACAGTGTTGTATGAGATCTTCAGTTTCTTGGCAATTTCTCACATGGAATAGCCTTAATTTTTCAGAACAAGAATAGACTGATGAGTTTCAGAAGAAAGTTCTTAGTTTCTGGCCATGTTGAGCCTGTAATCAAACCCTCAAATGTTGATGCTCCAGATACTCAACAAGTCTAAAGAAGGCCAGTTGTATTGCTTCTTTAATCAGAACAACAGCTTTCAGCTGTGCTAACATAATTTCAAAAGGGTTTTCTAATAATTAGCCTTTTAAAATTATAAACTTGGATTAGCTAACACAACGTGCCATTGGAACACAGGAGTGATGGTTGCTGATAATGGGCCTCTGTACGCCTATGTAGATATTCCATTGAAAATCAGCCGTTTCCAGCTACAATAGTCATTTACAATATTAACAATGTCTACACTGTATTTCTGATCAATTTGATGTTATTTTAAATGGATAAAAAATTTGCTTTTCTTTCAAAAACAAGGACATTTCTAAGTGACCCTAAACTTTTTAATGGTAGTGTATGTTATTGAGAATATGTTGTCTTTCAAATGCAAACTATATGAGATATATACATCAGAATTGGAGTACACATCCATCTCCAATGCGCTATTCTGTCAATGTCATCACAAGAGTAATCTCAAATATTGTCCTTGTAATCAATTTGAGCATATTTTATATGTAGAGTTTCTGTTTGAAGGTTAGACGAGAGGAAAACAAGCTGATTGGGTGAAAGCAGTACATTGTGTTTTGTGCTTGTACATGACTGTTCAAATCCCTGGCAACTTCCTTGTTGTGCAGTGTTGTGATGTTTCCTGTGCCGCATCCTAGTCTGCAGTCTCTACTGTCAGAGTGGATGAATAATGCACATCTCTCAGTCCAACACAGAGTAAACAAATACAAGCACATTAATAATTTAACCTGTCAGAGGGAAAAATGGCATCACACATTAATGCAATGCTTCTGCCTCACACTGGAAACTATGCTAACTCACATCTCTGCACTACAAATCTGACAGTGACACAACGACGACAGAACTAAAAAAAGGGGACATGATCTTTATGTCACTGTCACACAGTGAGTTTAGCAGCCTTTTCTCTGCAAAGGAAGACCGGATGAGAGGCTTGACTTGGCAGCAACCTTTGTCATTAAATCCCAGCAATGATTGACAGAGGAAAGAAACTGTATGTGCTCTGATGCCTGGCCGAGACCTCAAGAAACCTGTGCAGCACTACTATTCCAGTGTTGAAAATGCACACACACAATCTGAGGGTCTGCAGGTGACCCTCCCTATGTACCTTTTCCTCCTTGACCAACACACACTACTCCAGAATAACATATCTTCTTATACCTTTATAAATATCTTAGGTTGGCATTTTACAAAGTAAACAATCAGACCAAGACCATCTACCTGCCTGTCAAACTATCCATCTGTTAGCACGGTAATGCATCAACACCCAATCAAATAAATTAGGACTGCAAATATGCTGTGAATTAGTCCAATCTCAAACATCAGTTAATTTATACTAAACACATTAGTGAACTCATCACCTGTCTGTCAACTGGACGTCTCTCCAGCTAAACCACACTACCCCCATCACTTATCCCCTGACGTGTGTTTGACAGATCCCTCATCAACACAGCAGCTACCTGTGTCTTTTAAAATGGCATTTATATTCACAACTACAGTGACTGACTGACTACCATCTCATTTAGTTTATCACAGCCATCTAGAGCATAGAGACTTTCTCTCCTCTATCTTGAGTTGTAAAGGCTGCAATTATCTTGGGAAACGTGTTGCTATGAATATTCCAATCTCTGAGAAGCAGACAAATGGTGGCTGAGCCGTCGCTGAGCCGGCTGCGTTTCAGATCCGCTGTCATGATTGAAGTGGTCATCTGTCGATCTGTCTGCTCAACCTCCCCCCTCTCGCCAGCCCCCCAATATGAGACAATCTGTCTCACACTCTCTGGCTGCCTGAAGTCGCTGCCTGTTCAAATGCAGCAGTATCTCTACTTTTGATCATTTGGAGGCATTTTTTCTGTATTATAATGAAGCACATTTAATTCCTCAGCTGAGACTGGACTTTGTCATTGACGTGACATTTAAACTTTTAGAAAAGTCGATTTCTGTTTCCTATTTGTTTCAAAAGTAAAGGCTTGTTCAGAACATTAAAAAGCTTGTCAGAATTCCTCATCACATCCAACTGGAGTTTTTTCTGTCTCAGATTGTAATATATCCACCTCATCTGAATCTAAGATACACAAGGCCTATCAGCTCATCCAAATAGTAGCAGTTGCACCCCTACAGTCTGGGGTGAGTTAAGTACATAGGCAGGGGGGCAGTTTAAGGGAACATTTACAGGCACGCGCTGCCTGAACATCTGTCCCTTCAGGGGTATAACGGAACCCCCTGAGCTCCCGTCCCCAAAACCCAACAAAGGAGATGCAATTAAAGAACCCCCTTTAGACAATTGATGGATGAGCTATTACCTGACAAAGCACACACCCTTCCCCTCCCAACAGTCTGTTCAGTAGTCCCCACTCAGCTGGCTGCTTGTTTGAAAAGCTTCAGAGAGCTGAGGGCTAATTGAAAGTGGTGAATTATTTTTAGAGATCCGTCTGTAAAGGGCCGGTGTGGAGACGAGACCAGGAGCACAGACACCATCACTACCCAGCCATGTCGAGGGAACTGAAGAGAAGACATGGTTATAGATCCAATGAGCTAATCCACACACACAAAAACTTCTCCACTCTCATCCACACATTCAACCACAGAAGTCCCAGAATGTGGGCCATTTGAGGGCTTGAAACAAGTGTCAGAGAGCGGAAAGTAGCCTCAGATAATTTCCCCCCAACTCTGTGCAGTGTGAGCAGCCAAGAGCAACTCTTTGAAGCTGTTGGAAGTTAATACGATCCCTCCTGCTCCCAGGCTTTAAAGGCTGACATGCTAAAAGTCGTTTCACAGAATTCACACACTGTTATATTTTTATGAAATGATGATGGCACCACAAGAACCTCTGATATTCTCACACAGACAGATGGCCAGGGGACTTCCTGAAGTAACGTCCAAAGCACAGTCTTTGTACCAGACGTGACTCACACTGTGATTCCCAATGGTGGTGAGTAAGTACCAGGACATCCTGAATCTGAACTATCCCAACCTCACCTTACTGTGACAGGAGTGGAGAAGAGGGCACCTAAGGTCCTGGCCTGGGGATAAATAAAGCCCATATTCACCTACCTCCTGCAATTTCTTTAGCTCAGCTTAAACAATGTTGTTAAATGACTAACCATTATGCTCTATGGTAATAATAATAATTGTTACATTTACATTTTAAACATTTAGCAGACACTTATCCAGAGCAAACTACATTGAGTGCATACATTTTCATACTTTACTGTTACTGCTACATTCCTATTCTGGGACAGTGCCATTTATTTTCATAATTGTAATGCTTCAGGGATATACAGATTAAGAGATTAAGAATATCCTCAGAATATTCAGCACTGTATTTTTAAGTGACATTAATCTCAATATTTAGCATTTAGCAAAAGTGCAGCTTTAGTGCAGTCGTAGTGGCCATCTGTTAATGTTTTGAAGTGGGGAGATGGGAGAGTAGTCATGGCAATAATAGGCTGCTTTGCATCGTGTGGCCCTTGTCATTCAGTTCACTATGGACACCACTAGACTAAACATCAGTCAGTGATCAGATTCACTGAACATTCTCAAGGCAGGATGGAGTAGGGTTGACAGGATTGGGGAGGAGTGTAGGGAGAAGTTGAGGATGGAGGGGGCACTCTAAAGGTGACGTGGGGGACAGGGTTGAGAGGTTGGGCAGAGTTGTTGGAGGGACAGGTTGACTTCAATTGGGATGAATCTTGCCCTTGAGACAGAGCTGAGCGATATCCGCTAGATGAGCCAGCTGCAAAGTCAAAATTGTCTATATTGTAAAAATGCATGAAAAGAAAAATTTGATTTTTGTTCTTAATTTGTTAGAGTTAGGAATTAGATGTGGTGTGGTTAAGGTTAAAATATGATTTTATGACTGTGGCTGTGCCAGCTAGTGACCACTCTGCAGAACAAGATTTATGACGAAAAACCACTAACCAGAGGACATAGTGGCAAGATGTGTACAGCAGCGCAAGGCAGCTCCCGCTCAGCCCAGTCAGAGCTCTTCTCTGTCCTGGCACCCTCCTCCCCTTTCCTACTAGCACTGACTTTGCTAATAACATATTTATTGAGGGAAAATGTATCTGCTACGAATGTGATATGTAGTCGTCTTACCTAGCCATCTTGAGATAAACACACAAATTGTAAGTCGCTCTGGATAAGAGCGTCTGCTAATTTACTAAAATGTCAATGTAGATGGAGATGTATATGGGATGGGAGCCTGGCAGGCAAGTGAAAGTGTTCTAGCTGAGAGCAGGTCCTAGAGTAAAGTGACCTGATGGTCAGTCATTGTTCTTTTGTCTCAGTACAGTAGGAGTACACCCATTAGAGGTGGTCTAATCCTATCTCTCTGCTACTGCCGTGTCATGGCTAATAGAGCCAGTGGGCGCCTGTCGAGAGGAGGGATTGATTTAATCCAGCCATTGTCTGTGTTTACTGAGGTTAAAGAGGGACTCAGGCAGTGCCAGGTCTCCTGAGCCTGTTGTGTTTCAATGGTTGGACGAGTGGTCAACTCATGCCTACAAATTCACCCTTAGGCACTTGTTAAAGCCAACTTGATTATTCAAAATCTCTAACCCTTTATGTAAATGATTATGACAAGAAAAAATGTGTAACGTATTGTAGTAACAATAAAGAGAGTTTAAATGAACAGTTTGGCCACTGCGATATCTGTCCATACAGAAAACATCTCTCCTGTATTTCTTCTTCAGGGTTTAAAGAAGAGACCAGTGGCAGAGTTGTAGTGTAGAAGAGGCCAAGAAACAAGCTGCAGTCCAAAATGTCAGTCCTTCATAATCCTCCCATCAGGAGAAAGAGAGACATCTGGCCCTAAAGCCTTTCAAGCAAGTTTGATTTTTTATTTGTCCTACTTTATTTGAATCCAGCTCAAAGAACGCGGCTGTTTGCTCCCTCAGACAGACATTCACATTCATGGCTTTGAAATAGATACCGCTTTCCTCTTCTTCTTACATAAAGGCTAACCGACAGAGCAGAACACTGCTATTTCTGGGAGGAATATGTGAATGGATTCATACACAATATCTCATTATCTAGGCGCTTCAACAGCCCTGCTATTCAGCTGGTCGCTTACAGCTTATTCATGCCAACAACAAGAACACAGCCAGCAATAATTGACTGTTTAGTATTTCCATACCCGACATGAAAGTTATTCTGAGGAAGTCAAATTAAGCAACAGTGTCTAGTTATACTGAAGCCTGAGTTGTGGACCCCAAAGGCGAAAAACATTTAAGCATGAAATACATGTCACTTCGGATGCATTTGTGCAGTGAAGGGACTGATTGTGTGGAAGGAATGAACTGTGTAGAAATCTAAATTCGACAACCCTGTTGAGGTAATACTCTACTGTAGCCAATCCCCATGACAGTCAGGGCAGGGTGGGGTGTCATGGTTCAGAGGTCAGTTCTAGGCATGCCTACATGCCACAGCAATTCAATGTATCTTTCCTCTGAGCTACTCCCAAGCCAGGAGTTGCATTGATCTCAGTGTGATTTCACTATCGTTACCATGGTAGCAATTCAGTACTAATAAATCATAATCAACATATTCACCAGCTACCCAGAGGCACCAGACCTAGGACAATAGTCATTACTGCAGTTAGTCACCGTTAGAGTGCTTGCATCTAGGTGATGCATAGCCTTACTGGTAGGACTGTCATCTCCGACTACATCTCCACTGGCTGAGGAGAATTCATCATCAAAAATAGCAATATAACTGTGGTGCTTAAATGTTTTCCTCTGGAAGCTGTTCTGCTCTAATATTTTTAGTTTTTCTCTAATATTTCATGTTCTGCCGCTTATGAGTGTGGATATATCACTCAGTGTGGAAGCTGAACTAAAGCTGGCCCTATTTTTAAACATGAGCTGTGGAAGTCAGTGAGCCATGAGCAGTTAGAGGCTGAGGAGGCCTGGCTGGCTCTGTGCTCTGGTGGAAGATAAGATGCAGGCAAATTGCTGTTTTGTGTTTTTAAACGAGGAGACATTCCCTCATCTGTTACGCTCCTTTTCCTAATCAGCACACTCCGCTAATCCATTTCCTAATGGCAGAAAGGACCTGCATTCAGCCCAGGGTCACGCCACACTGCCACAATTACAAGGAGAAAGAGGCAAGTGATGCAGTTGTCACTAGTTACCACAGACAAAGTCATAATTTGTTATATTTACAAAATAAAATAATAATGTTATTTTTGGTCTTAATTTATGGTTAAGCAAAAGGTTACAGTGTGGTTAAGGTTAGGGTTAAAATCAGATAAAAAATATATAAATTGTAGAAATAGGCAGGGTTTATGACTGTGACAACTAGTGATGACCACGTGAACCTAAGGGCCACAATAATAGACAAGTCTCTCCAAATGGTCATATTTTCAGAAGTTCAAGATAGCAGATTAAAGCCTGTCCTCTTCACCTGTTGTGCTTTGAGAGAGACAAAGAGACAGAGAGAGAGACAGAGAGAGACAGGTCATGGGGTGACATTGACAGCAAGTAAAATGACAAAGACTTACTGGCTACTTCCAGTGAAGCGTTTCGACTGACAGCCTCTCCAAGGTAGTTACGTGCCACACAGGTGTAGACGCCCTCATCTGGTTTGGAGCGTCGTCCGTGGACGATACGCAGGAAGAAGAGGGAGCCGCTGGGAAGGAGCATTCGGTGAGATCGAGGGTCATCCCGGTCCGTTTCCACCCGCTCCCTGTCCTTGTACCACTCCACAGTGGGGTTAGGCCGCCCCTCTGCCTTGCAGTTGAGTGTTGCGGGTTCCCCCTTGGACACGATCAAGTCAGAGGGGTCTTCCAAGATCCGAGGTGAGCTGTCCTCAAAACGTGCACGGGACCCTGTAAGGTGAAAGAAGTTCACTATCCATGCAGCTGTCTATCATACTGTAGCCCAAACCTGCAATCTCTGAAAGAAAACATCACAACACAATGTAATCCCATTGAGAAAAAAGGCAGTAGAAAAGCTCTGTGGCAGGCTAACCCAAATCCATCTCCACTGACATGGACGTATAGATGCATGAAGTCTGAGGGAGAGACAGATGGGTTGGACAATAATAGAGAAATGTCTGTCACTCACCACTGAGATCTGATGCACCATGATAGTAAAGATGACAACAAGGATCAGAACGTTGGTACTGAAGAGCTCATGTTGTTGTTGTTGTTGTTTCTTCCCACTCGGTAGAGATAAATCACATCTTTATTTTACCTTCTGGGCCTCTGTTATTCTAGTGTTTAACAAAACACCTTATCAGACATTCCCTTGAGCATAGGTAAGTAAGTATCCTGCTTGTATACTCTTCACACTGTAATGTCTTCTAGCCTTTTAACCAACTTTGTTCGTCCATTGAAATGTCATTTGTCAGTAATGGTTGGTAGCCTGCTGAAGAAGACAGGTTTTATTCTGATGGGGTATTTTCAAAGGAGGAAGAAGCCACAGGAGATGGTAATGGCCAATCTCAATGTCAGTCAGGATTTCAGCATAGAAGACATGAAGGCCAGTGACATGCTAACTAAAACAAGATGGAAAGAGAAAGCCAATAGAGATTGAAGTGGGTAGAATATCAGAGAGAAAGAAAGAGAGAGGAGAGAGAGAAAGCTCTCCTATAGCCCTCCCTCTTGGGAACCATTACTGTTACCCTCTTCTGTATGGGAGAAGAGTACTTCTCCAAGCCAAGGGCTTTAGCTAAGCTTTTAGAGTAGATGGCTCAAACAATGTGTACTACAGTTATGTGTCTGGAATATGTATAATTCAAATTAAGAAAAAAAGCCAATGTGCAGTGAATGACCAGATGTATCTTATTTTTGTACAATCAAAAGTAATTCTCTATGGATCTCCTTTGTTTAATTATATTCTTATGTTTTTCTGTCCATCTGTTGTCTTTTGGTTACTTGTTTGCCTGTTCTTTTTAAACTACTTCAACCGAAGATTTTCTGAATTTGAATGTTCACCATGCCATTGAATATCGTGTTAGAGTTATTTTTACTGCAGTCAGTCTATAAATCTCCATTGAAGTGAAAATCTTAAATTACCAGAAGTGTATGGTGGGGAGGAGCATACAGCAACCAATTCACATACAATGCGCTCCAAAAGTATTGGGACAGTACATTTTTTGTTGTTATTTTGGCTCGGTACTCCAGCACTTTGGATTTTAAATGATACACTGACGAGGAGGTTAAAGTGCAGACTGTCAGCTTTAATTTGAGGGTATTTTTATCCATATGAGGTGAACTATTAACAAATTACATATTTTTTTTAAATAGTCCCCCCATTTTAGGGGACCAAAATTATTGGAAAAGAATTCACTTCATATGTGTATTAAACTAGTCGAAAAGTTACGCATTTGGTCCCATATTCACAGCATGCAATACCTACATCAAGTTTGTGACTCTACACATTTGTTGAATACATTTGCCATTCGTATTGGTTGTGTTTTAGATTATTTTGTTCCCAATAAAAAAGATATCACGAAGAACTGCAAAAGTGTTGCTAATGCTCTCCACTTTCTGGAGGACTGAGTTTTGAGATCATTGGAATGCCGGTGGAAGCAGAGTACGATAGCTAAATTCAGGCATTTGGTTGCAACTATGCGGAGGGAGTCGAAAAGAGAATACAAAGAAGGCTGTTGTATAAAACACCTGCCTCCGGATTACATTTTCAAACCAAGGGCAACAATGGCATCTGTAACAGAGAGGGAGAAGCGTTCAACCATGTACACGAGTAAGACAGTCTAGCTACATATTCAGATATGATACGTTTCTAATTTTGTGATGAAGTCATTTTTAGTTAAAGTGTATTGTTAGCTAGCTAGCTAACATTAACTGGCTGACTCGCTAGCTAACATTACGTGTATGATCTGTGTAGTAATATTGGTATCTCAGAGCCATTTGCATTGCTAGTTTTAGCCTAATGTTATCTAACTAACTAACATTGAAAGTAGTTGGTAAGCTTTAGCTAACTATAGAGTCATGTAGGGTAGTAATGTTATGAGTTGGAATTATGGTTCATTGTTTAGCTAGCTAGATGCCTAAACAAAAAAAGACTCTACCATCCAAGTAACCATTTCACGGTACCGTTTACACCTTCTGTATCGTGTGCATGTGACAAATACACTTTTATTTTATTAGATATAGTGTGCGTTTACCAGAGACGGTAATGTGAAGAACAACCGGACCTGCACCAAAGTCAAATTAGGATTTAACGTTTGGCCAACCAGTGTCCAAGTAAAAACAAATCTCTGTTAGAATGCCCTGCTTTATTTCACTCACAACTGTAAGTTTGAAAAACACATTGAGGATTGATTATAAACAACGTTTGCCATGTTTCTGTCGATATTATGGAGCTAATTTTGAAAATTTTCTCGGCGTTGTAGTGACCTCAATTTCCGGTCGATTTCTCAGCCAAACGTGAAGAACAAACGGAGCTATTTCGCCTACAAAAATAATATTTTTGGAAAAAAGGAACATTTGCTATCTAACTGGGAGTCTCGTGAGTGAAAACATCCGAAGCTCACCAAAGGTAAACGATTTCATTTGATTGCCTTTCTGATTTTCGTGACCAGGTTGCCTGCTGCTAGCTAGTCATAATGCTATGCTAGGCTATCGATAAACTTACACAAATGCTTGTCTTGCTTTGGCTGTAAAGCTTATTTTCAAAATCTGAGATGACTGGGTGATTAACAAGGCTAAGCTGTTTCAATATATTTCACTTGTGATTTCATGAATAGGAATATTTTCTAGTAATATTTATGTCCGTTGCGTTATGCTAATTAGTGTCAGTTGATGATTACGCTCCCGGACCCGGGATGGGTAGTATCAAGAAATAAGTGCTGTTGTAATAAATATATAAGACAAATTCTTCATTCACAAAACCAACTTACACCGAGAGGAAAGTTTTTCTGGAACATGCTTATTGTCACGCCCTGGTCTTAGTATTTTGTGTTTTCTTTATTATTTTGGTCAGGCCAGGGTGTGACATGCGTGATTTATGTGTCTTGTCTAGGGGTTTATTAGATTTATGAGGTTGTGTTTAGTAGAGTTGTCTAGGAAAGTCTATGGTTGCCTAGAGTGGTTCTCAAACAGAGGCAGGTGTTTATCGTTGTCTCTGATTGGGAACCATATTTAGGCAGCCATATTCTTTGGGTATTTCGTTGGTGATTGTTCCTGTCTCTGTGTTTTGCGCCAGTTAGGACTGTTTTCGGTTTTCCACGTTTTCTTGTTTTGTATAAGTATATTGTTCACGTTATCATCTTTATTAAAGATGTTTATAAATAACCACACTGCGTTTTGGTCCGCCTCTTTCAGCAGAAGAAAACCGTAACACTTATTCCTGACATTGTCTGGAAAAATGCATGGTTAAGACCTTACAAATACTGTATACCAAACAAAGTTAAGGAAGTGCACTTCAACATTTTGCATAAGATAGAATTACATGGATATATGATGTCCAAATTTGTGGCTATTGATGATATGTGTTTTCTGTGAAAAAGGTGAAAATCTATCTCACTTGTTCTTTGAATGTAAATTTGTGTCTGAGTTTTGGGAAAACCTTGCAAAGTACTTATTTACCATTATGAACACTGCCTATAATTTTAACATAAAATATATAATATGTTACTATTGCAATGATAACAAAACCACTGAAATTATTGTTAATTTTTTAAATTCTTGTTGCCAAATACTTTATACACAAACAAAAATTCCAAAATTCTATACCAAAATCACAAATTTTTCTGATTGAATGTAATTATCTTATTAAAACACTAACCCTAGTGAATAACAAAAAGAATATCATCTTCATGAATCATTATAATAAAGATATTTTCAGAGTGAAAATAATTGCACTTAAATTGTTTCTTTTTTGTATTTTATTTATATTTTTTGTATGTTTGAGCTTTGTTAATACCTGTGTTTGAGCTTTGTTAATACCTGTGTTTGAGCTTTGTTAATACCTGTGTTTGAGCATTGTTAATACCTGTTTGGTGTAGCAATGTAAGTTGATTTTTGTATTATGAATATTAAAAATAAAAAAATAATTAAAAGAAATAAGTGCATTTTAAATTGTTTTATTTCATTTTTACCTTCATTTAAAAACTGAGTCTCTTTCGCAAGGGAGACCTGTACATACAATTAATAGAACAATCAAATCAAAATCAGATTAACAATACTAAAATACAGCACAACAATCAAGAAAAACAGGCACATTCCTCAGAAAATAGTTTCACAATCAATATTTTAAAATTGCCCAAGCGGCATCAGAGCGTCCAATTGCAATGTATTTTACAGTTGGTTCCAGCAATGAGATGCGTTAAAACTAAAAGTGGATTTACCTACAGTACTTCGGTGGAGACACGAGGAACCTCAAGAGTTAACCAACCCTGTGAACGGGTTTGATATCTAATGTTTTTTTGATATACTTTAACAATGAAGTCAGGTAAGTTGGAAGCTTGTGTAATAATGAAGTGCTCTACTGGACTTCAATGATGCCGGAGCCAACCTCATTGCGTGCTAGGAATATGGGACCAAATAGTAAAAACTTTTGACTATTTTATTACACTCTACTTTAGGTGCCATAAAATGGGGGGACTATGTAAAGAAAGTGCTATAATTTCTACACGGTTAACCCAATACGGATGTCATTACACTCAAATTAAAGCCGACAGTCTACACTTAAACCTCAATCTTTTTATAATTTCACTTTTGGAGCTCACTGTGCATGCTGGCTTCTACACTATAGTCGTTACATCTGAAAAGTGTGTATAAATCCAAGCTTTTAGCTGTAAGCAGATTTGTTTTTTTTATGACCTCATTTGATGCACATAAGAAACACTGACCAACATGCCATGAACCTGAGGAAAACACCCAAACAACAATCCCACCATGGTAGCTGTACCAGCTAAAACCCACCGGTTACACACGAGGGCAGCTAATACTAATGCAGGATGCGGATGAATGCTTGAATAGCCCCACATAAAATCAGTTCTTTGCCTGATTCTGTATTTTATTTCTCCCAAATTCCATTTTGTTATTCCAGGTTTCCATTTTGTTTCTCCTATCAAATTCACATGACATTTTATTTTATTTTTATAGAAGAACAACAACATTGCATGTTCTAAGTCCACAACAATGTTTAAAGCACACAAGGATAATTTTTTTTAAGTCTGAGAAATGTTACCCTTAAATGCAAGTGTGCACCAGAAAGAAACCTGTGTTTGGTTAAGAGGTGTTGCTGTAGCGCTCATGTGAATGCAGAGTTTGCAAAACAAATGGCCACTGGATTGACACAAATAGTCATGATATCATTCTGCCTGGTAGGCATAGGCTACTTTGTAGTTAGCATTTAAGTGAAAAGATTTTTGGGAAAGCCTTTCCATCTCTAACAGAAGAAGGTTATCATTAGCATCATCGCTAAAGGCTATACAAAGTGTAGACATATGCACACACACAGACAGGGGCATTCCTGTGCCATTTCAGAAAGTTGCAGGAAAATATGAATCACTGATGCATTTTGTTCATGTCTTCTGATTCACTTAATTTCACTGCATTTCCTAATAAGTTCAATAAAACATTTTAATGTCTGGATTTTATAAGGCCCTAATATCCGAGGAGTTGTAGCACTTTTAATGCTCATTGAATTTCTCAATTCAATATTATCCCTAACAATTCCACAAATTCGTCTGAGATCCCCAAGGATTGGAAAGCTGCCGCAGTCATCCCCCTCTTCAAAGGGGGAGACACCCTGGACCCAAACTGCTACAGACCAATATCAATCCTGCCCTGCCTATCTAAGGTCTTCGAAAGCCAAGTCAACAAACAGGTCACTGACCATCTCGAATCCCACCGTACCTTCTCCGCTGTGCAATCTGGTTTCCGAGCCGGTCATGGGTGCACCTCAGCCACACTCAAGGTACTAAACGACATCATAACCGCCATCGATAAAAGACAGTACTGTGCAGCCGTCTTCATCGACCTTGCCAAGGCTTTCGACTCTGTCAATCACCATATTCTTATCGGCAGACTCAGTAGCCTCGGTTTTTCGGATGACTGCCTTGCCTGGTTCACCAATTACTTTGCAGACAGAGTTCAGTGTGTCAAATCGGAGGGCATGCTGTCCGGTCCTCTGGCAGTCTCTATGGGGGTGCCACAGGGTTCAATTCTCGGGCCGACTCTTTTCTCTGTGTATATCAATGATGTTGCTCTTGCTGCGGGCGATTCCCTGATCCACCTCTACGCAGACGACACCATTCTATATACTTTCGGCCCGTCTTTGGACACTGTGCTATCTAACCTCCAAACAAGCTTCAATGCCATACAACACTCCTTCCGTGGCCTCCAACTGCTCTTAAACGCTAGTAAAACCAAATGCATGCTTTTCAACCGGTCGCTGCCTGCACCTGCATGCCCGACTAGCATCACCACCCTGGATGGTTCCGACCTAGAATATGTGGACGTCTATAAGTACCTAGGTGTCTGGCTAGACTGCAAACTCTCCTTCCAGACTCATATCAAACATCTCCAATCGAAAATCAAATCAAGAGTCGGCTTTCTATTCCGCAACAAAGCCTCCTTCACTCAAGCCGCCAAGCTTACCCTAGTAAAACTGACTATCCTACCGATCCTCGACTTCGGCGATGTCATCTACAAAATGGCTTCCAACACTCTACTCAGCAAACTGGATGCAGTCTATCACAGTGCCATCCGTTTTGTCACTAAAGCACCTTATACCACCCACCACTGCGACTTGTATGCTCTAGTCGGCTGGCCCTCGCTACATATTCGTCGCCAGACCCACTGGCTCCAGGTCATCTACAAGTCTATGCTAGGTAAAGCTCGGCCTTATCTCAGCTCACTGGTCACGATGGCAACACCCATCCGTAGCACGCGCTCCAGCAGGTGTATCTCACTGATCATCCCTAAAGCCAACACCTCATTTGGCCGCCTTTCGTTCCAGTACTCTGCTGCCTGTGACTGGAACGAATTGCAAAAATCGCTGAAGTTGGAGACTTTTATCTCCCTCACCAACTTCAAACATCAGCTATCTGAGCAGCTAACCGATCGCTGCAGCTGTACATAGTCTATTGGTAAATAGCCCACCCTTTTCACCTACCTCATCCCCATACTGTTTTTATTTATTTACTTTTCTGCTCTTCTGCACACCAATATCTCTACCTGTACATGACCATCTGATCTTTTATCACTCCAGTGTTAATCTGCAAAATTGTAATTATTTGCCTACCTCCTCATGCCTTTTGCACACATTGTATATAGACCCCCCCTTTGTTTTCTACTGTGTTATTGACTTGTTAATTGTTTACTCCATGTGTAACTCTTTGTTGTATGCTCACACTGCTATGCTTTATCTTGGCCAGGTCGCAGTTGCAAATGAGAACTTGTTCTCAACTAGCCTACCTGGTTAAATAAAGGTGAAATAAAAAATAAAATAAATAAATAAAAAAATTCAAATACCATTCCCTCGGGCTGAACATTTCACTGTTCAGACAGCCAAGCAAAAATGATTTAAAACAAATCCTATTGTACATTTTTTATACTAAGTTCTTTAATTTCTGGGAAATAACTGGGAAATGTATAAATATTCAAATCCAATTCCAAATATTAAAAGGTTTTCACAATTCCAATTCAAACAGTCTAATTCAAATTCAATCATTTGAATTCAACATTAATTCAGGAATTCCAATTTTTAAATAAATTGGAATTGACCCCAACCCTGGTACTTACATCATAGCAGAAGGAACAGGCCAGGCCATAAAGCTTTTGTGTTTTACAATTTTGTTGTGGAAAAGCACACAACTCAGGCATAGCTGAAAGGCTATGTGACAAACAGAAGCAGCAAACTGCTGTGACAAGTGTACTGTATAATCAGTGCAAACTCTGTGGCACCAAGGGCACCTGTGAAGCTGCTTTGATGAATAAATCAGGCTGTTTGATTTACACTGAACAAAATTATAAACTCAACATGTAAAGTGTTGGTACCATGTTTCATAAGCTGAAATAAAACATCCCAGATAGTTTCCATTTTCACAAAAAGCTCACTTCTCTCAAATGTTTTACAAATTTGTTTACATCCCTGGTAGTGAGACTTTTTACACCTGACAGGGGTGGCATATCAAGAAGCGGATTAAACGGAACGGTCATTACATAGGTGCACCTTGTGCTGGGGACAATAAACAGACACTCTAAAATGTGCAGTTCTGTCACACAACACAATGCCACAGATGTCTTAAGTTGAGGGAGCATGCAATTGGCGTGCTGATTGCAGGAATGTCCACCAGAGCTGTTGCTAGAGAATTGAATGTTCATTTATCTACCATAAGCCGCCTCTGTCATTTTAGAGAATTTGGCAGTACATCCAACCGGCCTCACAACTGCAGACCACATGTAAACACGCCAGCCCAGGACGTTCACATCCGGCCTCTTCCCCTGCAGGATCGTCTGAGACCAGCCACCCGGAATTTCTGCACACACTGTCAGAAACCGTCTCAGAGAGGCTCATCTGCATGCTTGACCTGACTGCAGTTCGGAATCCGTAATGGAGGAATCCCTACCTTTCTTTAAGGTATCTGTGACCAACAGATGCAACTGCACAGGGCAGATGGCAGACAGCGTTGTGTGGACGAGCGGTTTGCTGATGTCAACGTTGTGAACAGTGCCAGTATGGTGGTGGTGGGGTTATGGTATGGGCAGACATAAGCTATGGACAATGAACACAATTGCATTTGATCGATGGCAGTTTGAATGCACAGAAATACCATGAAGAGATCCAGAGGCTCATTGTCTTGCAATTCATCTGCCGTCATCACCTCATGTTTCAGCATAATGCACGGCCCCATGTCACAAGGTCCTGTACACAATTACTGGAAGCTGAAAACACTCATTGAGCATGTTTGGGATGCTCTGGATCGACGTGTATGACAGCGTGTTCCAGTTCCCGCCAATATCCAGCAACTTCGCACAGCCATTGAAGAGGAGTGGGGCAACATTCCTCAGGTCACAATCAACAGCCTGATCAACTCTATGCAAAGGAGATGTGTCGCGCTGCATGAGGCAAATGGTGGGCACACCAAATACTGACTGGTTTTCTGATCCACACCCCCACTTTTTTTTTAGGTATCTGTGACCAATAGATGCAAATCTGTATTCCCAGTCATATGAAATCCATAGATTAGGGGTTCATTTATTTATTTAAATTGATGGATTTCCTTATGAACTGTAACTCAGTAAAATCCTTGAAATTGTTGCATGTTGCATTTATATTTTTGTTCGGAAGAAGATTGTGGGGCGGAAGTTGAGTGCACCTTTTAAAGACAAAATCACAGGCAATCAACCAAGCTTGCTGTTTGTTACAAAGAGAAAAACATGTCTCTGAGAATAACGGAGGCTTCTAAAGCAGTAAAACATTTGATTCTCCTTTGTTTCATTTCCATCTTGTGTTTTTCTTGTCCATCTTATTTTTTGTTTACTGGTTTGCCTGTTGTTTTTAAACTGCTTCAACCGGATAGCCAGCCCCACAATGCAACAGTTAAGACTTTCTGAATCCGAATGTGAATGTTGTGTTATTTTTACTGCGGTCCGTCTATAATCTCCTGTGGAACGAAAACCTTCATTACCAGAAGTGTATGGTGGGGAGGAGCATACCGCAACCTATTGACATACATGCTTGCTGCTACACTATAGTAGTTACATCTGAGGCGTGTGGACAAATCCAAGCTTTTAGCTGTAAGCAGATTTGTTTTATTTATGACAGGCAATTCCAAGGTAACGGAATTACGCTGAAACTCAGATGTTACTTTAAAAATGTATACCAAACAAAAATTGATTGAAAAGTTGAACAAACCATATGGTTTGCTGTTTGTGCCGTCATTCTGTTACCAAACTTTGCATCTGCACTGTTCTTCAAGTAAATGTGTTTTTGTCACATTTTTGGTGGAAGTCCTTGTGTATAGGATTATGTTGTTTGGCATACATTTTAAAGTGAGAAGAAAACAAATTGGAATCTCAGCGTAATTCTGTTACTGTGAAATTACCCTGAACTCAGAAACACTGACCAACATGCCATGAACCTGAGGAAAACACCCAAACAACAATCCCACCACGGTAGCTGTACCAGCTAAAACCCACAGGTTACACACGAGGGCGGCTAATACTAATGCAGGATGCGGATGAGTGTTTGTAATATCAGATGAGCTGTAGCACCTTCAATCTCTCTCATTGCTTTCATAACGACAAAAAGCAAGGCAACAGAAAAAGACGAACATTTGAAAATATTTAGTTTAAACTATTCCCCTCTCGACTCATCTCTCTGCAGCCTTCATCATGACACATTCCATCGCTCTTTCCCTTTTTCAACTCTAATACAATTCCAGCTGAGTTGTTGTTATGACCAGTCTCATCTCCCCTATGGTTCACAGATGCTGGGACTTGATCTGCATATTTGGCTGAGTTCCCCCACAAGAAGTTAAATCAGACAATAGAGGAGAGTCTCTGCTGCTTTCCCATAATGCCATTCTCTGGGATTACTGAGACCTAATGGGTACTTACATCATAGCAGGAGCAACAGGCCAGGCCATAAAGCTTATGTGTTTTATAATTTTGTTGGGGAATAGCAGACAGCTCAGCCATAGTTGAAAGGCAAACACCTTTATCTGGCTGTGTGACAACCAAAAGCAGCACAATCCTGTGACAAAATCAAACTCCTGTGCCATGTGTATCATCCATGCAAACTCTGTGGCACCAAGGGCATCACAACACCTGTTCTCTCAGAAGATGCTTGACGTACACTGAACAAAAATATAAAATGCAACATGTAAAGTGCTGGTCCCATGTTTCATGAGCTGAAATAAAAGATCCCAGAAATGTTCCATACATCACCTTTGGAAATATAATCCATTCACCTGACAGGTGTGGCATATCAAGAAGCTGATTAAACAGCATGATCAGGTGCACCTTGTGCTGGGGACAATAAAGGCCATTAAAATGTGTAGTTGTGTCACACAACACAATGCCCCAAATGTCTCAAGTTGAGGGAGCGTGCAATTGGCATGCTGACTGCAGGAATGTCCACCAGAGCTGTTGACAGAGAACTGAATTTATCTACCATAAGCCGCCTCCAACGTCATTTAAGAGAATTTGGCAGTACGTCCAACCGGCCTCACAACCGCAGACCACGTGTAACCACGCCAGCACAGGACCTCCACATCTGGCTACTTCACCTGCGGGATAGTTTGAGACCAGCCACCAGGACTGCTGATGAAACTGTGGGCTTTGCACAACCAAAGAATCTCTGCACAAACTGTCAGAAACCATCTCAGGGAAGCTCATCTGCGTGCCTGTTGTCATCACCAGGGTCTTGACCTGACTGCAGTTTGGCGTCGTAACCGACTTCAGTGGGCAAATGCTCACCTTCCATGGCCACCGGCACGCTGTAGAAGTGTGTTCTTCACGGATGAATACCGGTTTCAACGGTACTGAGCAGATGGCAGACCGCATGTATGGCATCGTGTGGGCAAGCGGTTTGCTGATCTCAACGTTGTGAACAGAGTGCCCCATGGTGGCAGTGGGGTTATGGTATCAGCAGGCATAAGCTACAGACAATGAACACAATTGTATTTTATCGATGGCAATTTGAATGCCATGCAATTCATCTGCTGCCATCACTTCACGTTTCAGCATGATAATGCGAAGCCCCATGCTGCAAGAATCTGTACACAATTCCTGGAAGTTGAAAATGTCCCAGTTCTTCCATGGCCTGCTTACTCACCAGACATGTCATCCATTGAGCAAGTTTGGGAAGCTCTAAATTGACAGCGTGTTCCAGTTCCTGCCAATATCCAGCAGCTTCCCACAGGAGTGGGATAACATTCCACAGGCCACAATTAAAAGCATGATCAAATCTAAGGAAATTTGTTGCATTGCATGAGGCAAATGGTGGTCACACCAAATACTGACTGATTTTCTGAACCACGCCCCTACCTTTTTTTTAAAGGTATCTGTGACCAACAGATGCGTATCTGTATTCCCAGTCATGTGAAATCCATAATTTAGGGCCTAATGAATTTCAATTGACTCATTTCCTTATATGAACTGTAACTCAGTAACATTATTGAAATTGTTGCATGTTGCATTTATATTTCTGTTCAGTGTATAATCAGAATGTTTGCTTTATGAAGAAAAAGGAAAGCCACACACTCAGATGCAATAAATGTATTTCCAATGTTGACAGCTGGGCCCTGATTTCATTGGTCAATTTACAAATATCAACAGTACATATAAAAAGCATGAATGGATAACATATGATCATAGATACAATTAGGCTACATCATATAGGCCTACAAAACATAATAACATTTACAATGGATAGCAAAAATCCCAGGAATGGCTTCAGATCAAACTCTACGTTGAGACCGAAGGGATCGATGGTCTTTAAAATTAATGATCCAGGTCGGCCTCTCATTTTAACAACATATTGTAAAAGTCCCCCCCTCTCCTAGGGAATGTGACGTGTTCTATGCCGATATAACAAAGGGACAAAATAGGTGGTTTGCTTCCAAAAAGTGGGCAGCAACTGAGTACGTTGAGTTTTTGCACCTAATGGTGCTACGATGCTCAGAGATTCTTACTTTTAGTTCACATGATTTTTACCAGAAGGACAAATAAGATAAATAACTGCCTTAGTGGAGCATGTAATAACACCTTTGATTGGGATCTGTTTCCCTGTTTGGGGGTGTTTGAAGGATCTACATTTGTAAGTGCCATTTCATTGAACACTTGAGATATTGTGCGGACGTATTTTGGTGTGGTAAATCAGAGTTTATCAATTGATCTCTGAGATTTCTGCCCCGCGAGAATAAAACCAAGGGAGGTTTCGAAAACACATTACCGATACGGTCATCAGATCTTATCATGTGTCAATGTTTGTGAACGATTTCCTTAATTTGTTCAGAGCACTTAGTGTGTAGTGAGAACGCAAGAATGGTTATTTTTGCGAAACTGTCCTTGAAAGAGATCTTGTACCGATTTGTTTAGGATTTCCTCAATGGCAGTATTGATCTGACCATTTCTGTACCCCCTTTCATAGAAATGTCTTTGCATCGCAACCATGTTTCTGTCGAAGTGTGATTGTTTTTTGCAAATTCTTTTGATTCGACAGAACTGGCTGTAGGGCAAACTGTTTTTCAAGGGATGAGGGCGATAGCTATCAGCCTTCAACAAACTGATACAGCCAGTGGGTTTCTTGTAAAAATCTGTGTATAGAACATTAACCTCACAAATAATCAAAAGATCAAGGAAACTGATTTGATGTGTTAGATTGTAAAGTAAATTTCAGGTTGTCAGAACCAGCGTTAAGAAAAGCATGGAATGCCTGGATCTGTTCTGCATCACACCTCCATAGAACTAAAATATCATCAATATACAGTGTCCAAATCATTTCTGAGAGGATTAAGAATTGACTGTTTCTCCATGTAACGCACATACATATTTGCATAGTTAGGAGCCATCGGGGATCCCATAGCAGTACCCTTCATCTGGATAAAGAAATCCTTTTGAAACATGACATAGTTGTATGAGTACTATTTCAGTCAATGTTATAAAGTATTTCAATTTTTTTTATTGAACCCTTATTTTACCAGGTAAGTTGACTGAGAACACATTATCATTCACAGCAACAACCTGGGGAATTGTTACAGGGGAGAGGAGGGGGATGAATGAGCCAATTGGAAGCTGGGGATGATTAGGTGGCTATGATGGTATGAGGGCCAGATTGGGAATTTAGCCAAGACACCAGGGTTAACACCCCTACTCTTACGATAAGTGCCATGGGATCTTTTAGTGAAGACAGGGAGTCATGCACTGGAGGGTAGTTGATTTGGGTCACGTTGTAAGGCTGCTTTGATGTGTAATCAGGCTATGTTTGGTTTATGACAAGAAAATTGTGGGTGGCAGTTGAGTGCACCTTTCAAAGAGAGAAACATGAGCAACCAACCATGTTTGTGACAGAGAAAAACACGTATTTGCCGATATTGGAGGCTTTTATAAAGCGGTACAAACATTCAGCTAATACTCATGGCCCATTTGGCCTGGATAGCATTCAACCACATGAAATAAATAGAATGGTGGGTCCTCAGAGGGTTCAATGTGCATATGGAATTCTTAAAAATGCTTTGGTGTGACTTCACTTGCCCCAAATTATAATTCTAGGTCAATCCTTGTTTCCAAATGATCTAACAAAATAAAACACACTAAGGGTGAACAGCTAAGGGAAGGGCATATTCCTGAATCCAAATGTCCACATAAATGAATAAACACAGAACAGAGCTAAATCTTAAATCTGTGCTATGTCACAAAATGCTCCCATCTGTGTTGATCCAATAAGTAGTTATGTAAGGGTTGTGCCATTATTGTAATACTACACACTGGAGAAATAATGTACATACACCCACTTCACAATCAGACTATTCCTTCACTCACTCAACACACGCCACACAGAAGAAGCTTCCAGCGCTATCAAATGCCAGAGCAGGAGTCTGGGTTGTCCATAAGACTGAATTGTGGGCAACCTTGAAGTGTCTTCCAGAGGGAGGGGCCTATTGAATGAGAGGCTGTTGGCCTCAAACAAGGTGATCACTCTCTACCAGCCTCTCAAGGATATCTCCACGCAGCAGTGAAGGTTGTGTACAGAGTAACAGAGAATCTGTCTGGAGCACTGTAAAGCTTCCTGTATCTCTGGTAGGAAAGAAACTTAAAGCAAATAGCTAGCTCCTGTTATGGTCATACCTCATGATAGATGTTGTGCAGATTTCCAGAATGAAGCTGACACTCTCCCCTTGTTAGGTTAATAAAGCACTAACCTTGATGTAGTAACAACTACAATACCATTTACATCTACAACTCGCATACTGTGAGACGGAGTCCAAAGAGCTAATCATTTTATAGATAATGTTTAACTCATTATGCAAGGATGATGAGTCTAAATAACATCCATCATCATACACTGTAGATTTATTAAGATAGTAAAAGCTATTCATGGAGAACATGAAACATCCACAGCAGAGCAAGCAACCAAGCCCTGTCAGAGAGTGACAGCAAAATAGGCCAAGCACTATCTGATAGACAAGCTATTGAATTGGCCCTAATTGCAACTTCAGACACCCACCCACATATTGGCTCATGGCTTCTCATACACTTCTGTCTTACTAAGCAGGCAGAGTTAGCAGGAGAATAGCTTAGGGGAAGATCAAGCCCCATCTTTACAGCCCTGTTGATCAAGGCTATATTTGGCATATGGCTTCTAGCTATGACATTACGTAATTGGGCTTCTTTCATTAATTAATATTTACAAATATTAAGGATGCGTCAGTGTCTTTCTTCCCCAAGGGCAGAAGTGTACCCCCGTCATGCTAACATGGTGTGAAAACAACAAAACCAGAGGGAGAACTACGTCCTGCTTCACTTCAAATCCTGTTGTTGTTCAGGGTAAGAGTACCCCTCTAGGTCGGCGCTGGGAACACAACACTCCTCAAAACAGAGATGCTACACCGCAGACCCTGTTTCCTATATTTTTCGCAGTATACAAAAATCAGGAGAGACAGAGTGTACCTGTTGGGTAATAATGTAGCTGGCAAACAAGGATACATTTGGCCACCACCACACAAATTTGTAGGGGCTGCTTACCTTGGGGGCTGGTTGCTATCCACTGAGATTTATTCATTAAGATTTCACTTCTTGTATCATTTACATAATGCAATGGACCCAAAAGCCCTTGAGAAGCATTCGAGAGTCATAAGGAAAAAAGTTTGGTTACTCTTGGCACGCTGTCAAATGGTCTTTGAAGGGCACACTCAAGTAATGTTCTCAGTCTTAAACTTGTAGTGTTCCATTGACTCGTATGTTACAGTGCATTCGGAAAGTATTCAGGCGCTCTGGACTTTGTCCACATTTTGCTACGTTACAGCCTAATTCTAAATATGTATTTTTTTGTATCCATCTACACACAACACCCCATAATTATATTTACATAAGTATTTAGACCCTTTACTCAGTACTTTGCTGAAGCACCTTAGGCAGTGATTACAGCCTCGTGTCTTCTTGTGTATGACACTACAAGCTTGGCACACCTGTATTTGGGGAGTTTATCCCATTACTCTCTGCAGATCCTTTAAAGCTCTGTCAGGTTGGATGGGGAATGTCACTGCACAGCTATTTTCAGGTCTTTCCAGAGATGTTCGATCAGGTTCAAGTCCGGGCTCTGGCTGGGCCACTCAAGGACATTTAGAAACATGTCCCGAAGCCACTCCTGCGTTGCCTTGGCTGTGTGCTTCGCCCCAGTCTGAGTTCCTGAGCGCTCTGGAGCAAGTTTTCATCAAGGATCTCTCTGTACTTTGCTCCCTTCACCCATCGCTCGATCCTGACTAGTGTCCCAGTCCCTGCCGCTGAAAAACATCCCCACAGCATGATGCTGCCACCACCATGCTTCACTGTAGGGATGGTGCCAGGGTGGGAGGGGGGGGGGGGGTATTTAATACATTACAACCTTGTTCTAAAATGTAACAAAATGTGGAAAAAAATCAAGTGGTCTGTGTGTGTGCTACAGTCTCATATAGTTCCCATCTGAGATAGGGCCTTTGCCTGGCAGTTGCCCTTACTGCCCATGACTCATCTCAGTGATGTCATCAGCATGTCCCAGAAGCAGGACATTATTCAGTGATATGACTGTGTACTACAGTAGTAGGCTGTGAGCAGACACTGTTCTTGTGGTTTCATCATCCAGACCAGAGAGTTAAGTGCAGCTCTGAGAGGCTTTGGGTGAACCTGCAGCCATGATGTTTCACTAGCTAAGTAACCAGGGGGAGGAGGATTTGGACAGATATCTCTGTTGGCTATTTCATTAACTGTCGCCTTCAGAAGGGTGTTTAGCATTGGATTAGTATAACGCCAAGCACAACAAGTGCTCTGAATTTATTCAACTTAACTTCATTGAAATAGCAGTGATTTGTCGATACATGGAGTAAAACAATTTAATTCCAACCTGAATCAGATTGATCAGTCTGTGCGTGTGAAACACTCTGGTGAGGCAAGTTAAGTGCTGAGACTGCAATCAATATGTTAAGTTGTTAGCTCTGGCAACTCTGTCTTGCTCAATCTGCCTTCAATCGAATGCAATTTGTGGAGGATCCCTCTTTTTCACGCAATCAAACAGAGACTTAGGAGGACACATGCAACACTCAAGTTCAAAAACAATTTAGGAAAGTATTGGCGTATTGATGGACACCAGAGAGAGAATGGAGACCATGCATTAACAGCCCTGTTCTCACAATAAAGTAAGGTAGTGCTGTTTTCAGAGACTGACTCTAAAAGTGGAGACCAAAGTCAACCAAGACCACTGCTGCTAACATGATGATGCATCATTGTCTTACATGCACCCCTGTAGGACACAAGTGTCTATCATGTGTCTTTAAAGTAAAAGCTTGTTTAAAAAAAACATGACTGTGGTTTCAATTGTACCCGAGTAGTTCATGTTTTTGACATCAATCATCCTGTCTCAGGGTCATTATTTTCAAATATTATAGTACTTATCCTTTCATCATAGGATTGCCAGTCTCTCAAAGGATCATAGGAATTCTTGAGGTCCTACAGTAGCCTATGACATAGATGCTCACAGTGACTCAGGCAGCTGCATTGATGTCCTATGAGTCTGATGTGAGTCCCTGTCAGTGTCAACACAATACTTCTGGTGGAAACATGCATAATAAAACTCAAGATGTGTGAAGCCTCTCACTCCATACACTTCATACCATATGGCACCAGTGTGATCTGACAGCGACTTAAAAAGAGTTTGTTGGGAGGGGTGTCTGGGGGATAGAATGTCAATTACACACAGGCACGCACAAATGCATGAAAGCATGCACATACACGCACGCCTATGGCATCACATTTGATTAAAGAAAGAATTGTAAGTGATTTTTCATGAGTCACAAAACTTTGGGATTTTTAAATGAAAATAAATAAAAAATAGTGTTCAAAAAGTATTGAGGAAACAAATATTGTAAGCAAAAATGAATCAAAAGTATTGAAAGCCTAAAACAAACTACAATATCGGTCAAAAGTTTTAGAACACCTACTCATTCAAGGATTTTTCTTAAATTTTTATATTTTGTACATTATAGAATAATAGTGAAGACATCAAAACTATGAAATAACACATATGGAATCATGTAGTAACCAAAAAATTCTAAATATATTTTACATTTGAGATTCTTCAAATAGTCACCCTTTACCTTGATGACAGCTTTGCACACTCTTGGCATTCTATTAACCAGCTTCACCTTGAATGCTTTTCCAGCAGTCTTGAAGGAGTTCCCACATATGCTGAGCACTTGTTGGCTGCTTTTCCTTAAGTCTGCGGTCCGACTCATCCCAAACCATCTTGATTTGGTTGAGGTCAGGGGATTATGGATGAAAGGTCATCTGATGCAGCACTCCATCACTCTCCTTCTTGGTCAAATAGCCCTTACAGAGCCTGGAGGTGTGTTGAGTCATTGTCATGTTGAAAAACAAATGATAGTCCCACTAAGCCCAAACCAGATGGGATGGCGTATCGCTGCAGAACGCTGTGGTAGCCATGCTAGTTAAGTGTGCCTTGAATTCTAAATAAATCAGACAATGTCACCAGCAAAGCACCCCCACACCATAACACCTCCTCCTCCATGCTTTACAGTGGGAAATACACATGTGGAGATAATCTGTTCACCCATACCGTGTCTCTCAAAGATAAGGCGGTTGGAACCAAAAATCTCAAATTTGGACTCTAGACCAAATGTCAAATTTCCACAGGTCGAATGTCGATTGTTCATGTTTGGCCCCTTATTGATGGTTTCCTTGCAGCAATTCGACCATGAAGGCCTGATTCACACGATCTCCTCTGAACAGTTAATGTTGAGGTGTGTCTGTTACTTGAACTCTTTGAAGCATTTATTTGGGCTGCAATTTCTGAGGCTGGTAACTCTACAGAACTTATCCTCTGCAGCAGAGGTAACTCTGGGACTTCCTTTCCTGTGGCAGTCCTCATGAGAGCCAGTTTCATCATTGCGCTTGATGGTTTTTGCGACGGCACTTGAAGAAACATTCAAAGTTCTTGAAATGTTCCATGTTGACTGACTTTCATGTCTTCAAGTAATGGACTGTCATTTCTCTTTGCTTATTTGAGCTGTTCTTGCCATAATATGGACTTGGTCTTTCACCAAATATACCCCCCTACCTTGTAACAACACTGAAACGCATTAAGAAGGAAATATATTCTACAAATGAACTTTTAAGAAGGCACACCTGCTAATTGAAATGCATTCCAGGTGACTACCTCATGAAGCTGGTTGAGAGAATGCCAAGAGTGTGCAAAGCTGTCATCAAGGCAAAGGGATAATTCACTTGTAATATTGATCACCATGTATTTCACCGTAACATGCCAATTATTTAGCTAACGTTTCTGCTCACAGGAAGCACGTCGAGACAGTGTGAATGACCAGTGCACCGGTGATGCATCGAGGTGCTTCCCACTGGGCAGCTGTATGGTCTTCTTCTATGAGGTTTAATGGCGGTTGGCATCCAATTTGTTACATTACCGCCACCTACTAGACTGGAGTACAACTTCCTTATACTTTGCTTGAAAAATAAAAATGTACTAAATAAATACCCTACCATCTAACACTACACACACTCATTTCAAAATTATATAAAATAAAATGAACACCACCCTACTCCACTTATTCAATGTATTTATTCCTACCTCATGCCATCACCACTTAATACACCCTGTAACTCTTCTGATGTCAAGTCTCGCACACCTAAATTCCTCTCTGCAGCTGCCATCTCAACCTCAATTTTCTGCGACTTCCGTTCCATCCCTGCAGTACAGTTGATAACCATTGCTATAAATCCAATCTTAATTAAACATATATCACTTTTTGGCCTATCCCCCTGTACTGGTATATCTCTACTACTCTCACCACTCCTCCCCCTTAACCCATCTTCACTGCCTCTGTATATGACAACTTCTACACTACTCAAACACTGGAAACCTAAACCTGCCTCTCTCGCACGGGACATTTCTGATTCCCAGCTCCATGGGCACCCCTACAATTAACACATTCCATTACTTTCCCCAATACGACACATTCCTTTGTCTCATGCCCTTCTGCACACTGCTCACACCTTGGACCCTCCCTCCTACACTCTGCTCAGCTGTATGGTCACATGTCACCTGCAGTAGCTATGGTCAATTTGTTCCATCCCACTTGATTTTATTTTGAGTAGGATGGCAGCCTACATGAGAAATAGCTTGTAATATTAGTAGTGACCATCTGGATGCTACAGTGATACATACAGTCTAGTGCTCAATGGGGGGGGGGGGGGGGGGGATTGGAGCAACTGGGAACACACAAAAAAACTAGGTAAAATCATGACATCAGTGATCTTCAGGTTGGAAAGTCAGAGTTTCCAACCTCGAATTCTGAGTTGAAAATATTCTATTTATTTGTATTCCCAGTTGTCTTAAACACGACATATGCTCTGCAAGCCGACAGTACGACACCTGGGCAGTGTCTTTCACTACTGTTCCGCAGTACAGCAAGTGATGTAGCTTGGTAGAGGATGACAGCGTTGATGATGCGTTCTGTGGGAGTGGAACTCTCACTCCAAAATGTATTGACCAACAGTAACCAATTTAGTTCGCTCCCTTCTAAACCCAACAGAGAAATTTAAAAATTAAAGCGCTGGGGAAAGAAATATTGTAACCGTAGAAATGTGATTTGAAGAGCTTGAGAAATGCAAGCATGGGTGAGGAAAAGTTGCAAACAAAGCAGAGAAGATTGCTTGTAATTAACCAGGTTTCCATCCAACCTTTTTATGTGAGTAAAGTACATGTCGGACCAAAATAATTACTACAAGCCTGAGTGGGCTCCCGGGTGGCACAGCCGTCTAAGGCACTGCATCTAAGTGCTAGAGGCGTCACTACAGACCCTGGTTTGATTCCAGGCTGTATCACAACCGGCCGTGATTGAGAGTCCCATAGGGCGGCGCACAATTGGCCCAGTGTCGTTAGGGTTTGGCCGGGGTAGGACATCATTCTAAATAAGAATTTGTTCTTAACTGACTTGCCTGGTTAAAAAAAATTAAATACCCCATTTACTTTGATGCAGCCTCCGCAGAAGTCAGAGCAGTCACACTTCTTGTACTTTGCCGAGCCATTGTCAAGGAAGTGAGTTTGTGTTATACAGGACCTCCCGTCCCCACCTACCGTCACCCAATCATGTCAATGTGTAGCTATACGTTGTTACAAAATTTGGATCGAAATGGCGATGCAGAACGGAGCTCAATTTGGTCGCCACAAGCCTTCGGAGGATGCACAATTGCGTCCATTATTACTGTATTATATTATTGTATTATATTACAAGAGCAAGGATAAATTAGCTTTAAAGCGCATGTGCCAATACTTGATGGAGACCCATCTAACTTATTTGTTATTCTGTACATGGGAATTTAACGGCAAAATGTATTTTTATGTGCACTACGTCATCACACACAGCCTTTTATCTGCAACAAGTCAATTTGATGTTAACATCTCTGCTGGGAAAATGTGCCATTGTTTTTATGCAGATTTTAAAATATTCACATGAACATCTGTCTCCAATTGAATGGAAACCTAGCTAGTGCCATGAACATATTCAATTGAAAAGAAAAATAATTTCTGTTTCCTTTTTTTATCATTGATATAATTTATTTTTGGCTTGCAATAACTTTAGATTAGTTTTCGTTTACAAATTTAACATTTTGTCTAATTACTGTTTTCCTCTCAATATGTTTAGGACTTTACAATATATTGAATGTTCCATTTAAAAAATAAAAAGTATTTGGACTCATGAAAAATAACTCACAATAATGTTTTTAAATCAAATGTGATTCCATACACTCCACACTACAGAGCTATGTTTTGGATAAAAGCAGTGTATTACAGTGATTTGCATAACCTTGTGATGCATATTCTTGTGATATAGCCTTTTAAAATGATAAATATAATGTAAAACAAAAATAAAGAGAAATCAACAGCTTGCATTACTTTTCATTGAATATTAATCCCAATCAAAACATTGTTCCTTAGCCTAGCCTACAGGTAACTGCCAAAATAAAGGAAACATCAGCATAGTGTCTTAATAGGGTGCTGGGACATCACAAGCCGCCAAAACAATGCGCATTGGCATAAAAACATTCAGCCACAATAAATTCCATAATTTGGTGTTTTCTTGATGATGTTGGAAAACACTGCCTCAAGGGCCACTCCAGAATCTTCCATGAGTGTTCAATTGGGTTGAGATCTGGTCACACACACACTAAACCCCCCTATGCTCCTTTGAGAACCTGTTTCAGATCTCTTCTAGCCGTGGTAGACAAAATAATGGGCAACTGGGCATTTTTATACACGACCCTAAGCATGCTGGGATGTTAATTGCTTAATTAACTCAAGAACCAAACCTGTGTGGAAGCACCTACTTTCAATGTATCTTGTAAACCTAGTTTACGCAAGTGTTTCCTTTATTTTGGCAGTTACATGTACTTGACGCATCGGTTACACGTAAAAGTTGAAAAGATGGAAGAGTTCATATTGTAGTTTCTCTCTTACCCAAGGCGGTACAGATGATTGATACCGCCAATAGCAAGACATGCGTGGTATGTGTCTCCATATTCTTGTAGTTGGTCATTTTTGCGTTGTGACAGGTCGGTCTATGTCCAAACTGGTTTTCAACCCTCAGTCACATTCAGTATCCAAATGTATCAAAGGCAAACAATTACAGTGCTTACTACAAGCTCAGCTGATGTTTTTTCTAACGGTTAAAATGACCACACAGAACTTCTTTGAAAACATCTCTCCGGACCTCGTGACAATTTTGCCCGAAGAAATACAACGCCGCATCACTTCGCCCCGCACATTATGCACGCAAAATCATAATGAAATCATATTGTAGCGAAACGTCCTCAGCAAAACAAGAAATCGATACGTAAATATATTGATCTATAAAATAGAAACAAGACAGCTTCGTCGGAGAAGTTGCGCTCCCGCTCGCATCTCTGTATGTGTGCCTGGAATAACAGACCACCACTTTACGAATGGCACCCGACGCACATGCTGAATCAACTGCGTACACAGCCCTCAGCTAAAATGCGAGGATGTATTCTTAAAGAGACAGGAGCGACATCTGTGCAGGCTCTGACCTTGCCCCTTCATATCCTTCTGCTGCGCTACGCATGGCTAGATGACCGTGAGATGATTCACAATCTAAAGGTCTGTGTTTCGGCCATGTCAATCTTTACAGTAATTGCAGGCGTCAGTTTCCCCAACTCATATGGGCCTAACACCGTATGGAAAAGCAATTATAGGTAATTCAATAAACATAATCCTAGCCTGTCAATTGGCTGAAATGATTAATGTCATGTGTTGCCTTTAAGTAGGCTAACACAAATTGATGAAAACTACATCACAGAAGGCATATGTTGTTATTGACCAACAGAACTGTAATCAAGGGGATAATGATGAGGATTATTATGGTTGTGACTTTAATAATTTACTAAGTTATCTCTGCTTCTCCTCCTGTTGAAGAGAATTCTAATCATAATGATGATGATAAATGATAATGATATTCTGCTGCTGCTACAGTACATGTACTGCTGATGATGATGAAGATAGCCTTCCACTGTGATCCACAATCCAGAGCAGCTCAGCCCTTTAACACTGTCTGCCACCGAGCCTCCACAGACCCCAGATTCCATAGTGATTTATTAAACAGATGCGGGTTCACACCCACTCCTCCTCTCTCTCATTGATCTGCAATCTGCCTCTCGCACAGCCTCTGGTGCCTGTACTCTCTGGGGAGAAGGACACCCTGCTCCCCAGGGCAGGCTCAATTTCTCTGCCTCCACCCCAGCCTCTGTGTGCCCCTGCCCCCTGCCCTCTGAATGCATTGTCTCCATGTCTCTTACTGAGAGCCCAACATGATGGAGAGTGCTCATGGACTACCAGGCGCCTACTCTCCCTTTGTCCCCCTGAATTGGGCTGGAAATTGGGCAACAGAAGTGGTCCAGACGCCTGTCCCGGCCACAACAGCATTAACCCCCAGCTCCAATGGAAGCGTGGACCTTATCAAAGTCTACAAAGCTAAACAGAGCAAATGGAAACATCTCATCAGGAATCTTAGTGGCATCATTGGGTGTCAGTCAATATTTAAACAACAACAAATGGCACCAGTGGACACTGTCTCTTCAGGTGTTGGAGGTTATCCATGCACTCATGCCCAATTCTTAAGGATTTCACTCATGATGCAGTCAAAATAAATACATTACTTTTTGTGCCTTTGTATATAATGTATGTCATGTATATAAATGTTTATATTTATGTATTTTTACCTGAGAGCAGTTGTTGTTTTCTTGGAATTCAGCCATGTGCATTTAGGTAGAGGCCATTGATGTATTTTCAATTTATGATCAAATAATGTTGTTAATTGTAATATCCAATGGTCCCAAGCTATGTTTAAAGTCAATTGATCCTTCTGCATGGGGTAGAGTATGTGGATGGTGGGGAAAGTGTGGCGGGGTACAGATGGTGGGACAGGCTAGTGAGTTTGACTCCGGTAAAGAATGTGAGGTTCAGCTGTCCACCCTGAGCCCTGATCTCATGTCTCTCAGATCATCGTCTGGCTCCATACCATAACCTGGAAACCCAATCCAGAGACAAGACTTTACAGACAACTACATTTTCCCTTTTACACAAACTCTTCAGTATATCGCCCCCAAAAAGATGGCGCCGACAGAGATGGTCGCCTCGCCTCAAGTCCTTACGAAACTATGCAGTAATTCGCTTTTTAATGTATTATTTCTTACATTGTTAGCCCAGAAAATCTTAAGTGTTATTACATACAGCCAGGAAGAACTATTTGATATAAGAGCTACGTCAACTTAAGAACATTACGACCAGGAATACGACTTTCCCGAAGCGGATCCTTTGTTTGGACCTCCACCCTGGACTTTGGATCTTATCTCAGAGGCCAACCCAAAACAACGTTGTCGCCACAGGAGAGGCAGATGGAGCGGCCTCCTGGTCCGACTTAGAAGGCGAGCACACCATCCACCGCTTCTTAGTATATTAGTTGCCATTGTCCAGTCTTTAGACAACATGGAGGATGAAATTAGGGCACAAGTTGCCTTCCAGAGAAACATGAGATGGTAACATTCTCTGTTTCACGGAAACATGGCTCACTCGGGATATCAGTGAGAGAGTCGGTACATCCACCGGATTATTTCATGTGTCGCACCAACAGAAATAAACATCTCTCTGGTAAGAAGAAGGGCGGGGGTGTATGCCTCATGATTAACGACTCATGGTGTAATCATAACAACATACAGGAACTCAAGTCCTTTTGTTCACCTGACCTAGAATTCCTTACAATCAAATGCTGACCTCATTCCTTACAATCAAATGCTGACCTCATTACCTCCCAAGAGAATTCTCTTTGATTATAGTCACAGCCGTGTATATCCCCCCCAAGCAAATCCCTCGACGGCCCTGAAAGAACTTCACTGGACTCTATGTAAACTGAAAACCATATATCCTGAGGCTGCATTTATTGTAGCTGGAGATTTAAACAAGGCTAATTTGAGAACAAGGCTACCTAAATTCTACAAGCACATTGATTGTAGTACCCGCTCAAGCAAAGAACTAGACCACTGCTACTCTAACTTCCGTGATGCATACAAGGCCCTCCCCCGCCCTCCCTTCGGAAAATCTGAGCATGCCTCTATATTGTTGCTCCTCTCCTATAGGCAGAAAGTTAAAACAGGAAGCGCCAGTGCTTAAGTCTATCCAATGCTGGTCTGACCAATCGGATACCACGCTTCAAGATTGCTTCAATCACGTGGACTGGGATATGTTCCGGGTAGCCTCAGACAACAACATTGACGTATGCGCTGACTAGGTAAGTGAGTTTTTTAGGAAGTGCATTGGAGATGTTGGACCTACTGTGACCATTAAAACCTTCCCTAACCAGAAACCGTAGATTGATGGTTTAGCAAAACTGAAACTGAAAACACGAACCACCGCATTTAATCATGGCAAGGCAACTGGAAACATCCGAATCCAAAAAGTGTAGTTATTCCCTCTGCAAGGCAATCAAACAAGCAAGCGTCAGTATAGAGACAAAGTAGAGCCGCAATTGAACGACTCAAACACGAGACGTATGTGGCAGGGTCTTCAGACAATCACAGATTACAAAAAGAAAACCAGCCCCGTTGCGGACATCGATGTCTTGCTCCCAGACAAATTAAACAACTTCTTTGCCCGCTTTGAAGACAATACAGTGCCACCGACACGGGCCGCTACCAAAGTCTGCAGGCTCTCCTTCTCCATGGCCGACGTGAGTAAAATGTTTAGACGTGTTAACCCTCGCAGCGCTGCCGGCCCAGACGGCATCCCTAGACGCGTCCTCAGAGCATGCGCAGACCAGCTGGCTGGTGTGTTTACGGACATATTCAATCAATCCCTATCCCAGTCTGCTGTTCCCACATGCTTCAAGATGGCCACCATTGTTCCTGTTCCCAAGAAAGCTAAGGTAACTGAACTAAATGACTATCGCCCCATAGCACTCACTTCTGTCATCATGAAGAACTTTGAGAGACTAGTCAAAGATCATATCGCCTCCACCCTACCTGATACCCTAGACCCACTCCAATTTGCTTAATGCCCCAATAGGCCACAGATTATGCAATCGCCATCACACTGCACCCTGCCCTATCCCATCTGGACAAGAGGAATACCTATGTATGAATGCTGTTCATTAACTACAGCTCAGCATTGAACACCATAGTACCCTCCAAACTCATCATTAAGCTTGAGACCCTGGGTCTTGACCCCGCCCTGTGCAACTGGGTCTGAACTTTCTGAGGGGCCGCCCCCAGGTGGTGAAGGTAGGAAACAACATCTCCACCCCGCTGATCCGCAACACTGGGGCACCACAAGGGTGTATTCTCAGTCATCTCCTGTACTCCCTGTCCACCCATGACTGTGTGGCCATGCACGCCTCCAACTCAATCATCATGTTTGCAGATGACACAACAGTAGTAGGCTTTATTACCAACAACGACGAGACACCCTACAGGGAGGAGGTGAGGGCCCTTGGAGTGTGGTGCCAGGAAAATAACCTCTCACTCAACGTCCACAAAACAAAGGAGATGATTGTGGACTTCAGGAAACAGCAGAGGGAGCACCCCCCCTATCCACATCGACGGGACAGTAGTGGAGAAGGTAGAAAGTTTTATGCTCCTCGGCATACACATCACTGACAAACTAAAAGGGTCCACCCACACAGACAGCGTGGTGAAGAAGGTATAACAGCGCCTCTTCAACCTCAAGAGGCTGAAGAAATTTGGCTTGTCATCTAAAACACTCACAAACTTTTACAGATGCACAATTGAGAGCATCCTGTCGGGCTGTATCACTGCCTGGTACGGCAACTGCGCCGCCCTCAACCGCAAGGCTCTCCAGAGGTAGTATGGTTTGCACAACACATCACCGGGGGCAAATTACCTGTCCTCCAGGACACCTACAGCACCCGATGTCACATGAAGGCCAAAAAGATCATCAAGGACAACAACCAGCCGAGCCACTGCCTGTTCACCCCGCTATCATCCAGAAGGCAAGGTCAGTATAGGTGCATCAAAGCTGGGACCGAGAGACTGAAAAACAGCTTCTATCTCAAGGCCATCAGACTGTTAAACAGCCATCAATAACATAGAGAGGCTGCTGCCAACATACTGACTCAAATCACTGGCCACTTTAATAAATGGATTTAATAAAGGTATCACTAGTCACTTTAAATAATGCCACTTGAATAATGTTTACATATCCTACATTACTCAACTCATATAACTCAACGTGTTGTTCAGGGGTGGCAGGTAGCCTAGTGGTTAGAGTGTTGGGCCTTGCCTATGCATCTTGCCTATGCTTCACGGCCATCGCACATCCATATATTTATATTCTTATTCCATCCCCTTACATTGTGGGTATAAGGTAGTCGTTGTGAATTTGTTAGATTACTTGTTAGATATTACTGCACTGTCGGAACTAGAAGCACAAGCATTTCGCTACACTCGCATTAACATCTGCTAACCATGTGTATGTGACCAATACAATTTGATTTGATCCAGAAATGTACAACTCTAATGACAAATTAAACACTACTCTCAACCGCACTACAACTCTAAATGTGAGCCTCTGATCATCGTTGGTTGTTCCCTGTACAGTGTAGAAAGCTCCTTTAGGGATCCTAGTTTCTCTCTACCTGCCTCTCCTGGGCTCACCTCGTCACATACAGTACCTCCCTGTTTTTCTCCTCTCCCACAGAGAGGGTCCTTAGCTGTCAACCTCTGTGGTAACTGATCAGCCAGTCTCATTAGTCATTGGTGTAGACCCTTTGTCTTCCCCTGCCTGCCTGCCTGCCTGGCTGTGTGAGGGACCTTCAGTCAGCCTGGAGGACTCAGGCTACATCCCAAATGGCACCCTATGCCCTTTGTAGTGTCCTACTTTTGACCAGGGCCCATAGGTCACTGATCAAATGTAGTGCGCTACTGTATATAGGTAACAGGGTGACATTTGGGACACATCCTCAGCCTGGGGTTTATTTATAGACCTGGTGTCACTGCCATGCAGGGCCCTACAGCAGGCCATTTACATCCAATACAGTACAGTGCTAAGGTAAGCAACTAACAATACAGCTGCATTTGGCGGCCAGCCCATCTTTTCTCATTTCAGGCCCTTCAATATAGACAACGTGAACGTACACCCTCTTATCATGCCCTCAAACATCAGTGGCAAATTGTAGGTGAGTTGTACTTGTATTGAGCCACCCCGGAGGGAATGAGGTGGTTTGTATTACTAATTATTATTTCTCATCAGTCTACCTGACCAGGAGTGCTGACTGCTATTGGATCTCCTCCACTAAGTGTTCATGAGCCAAGGAAAACACTTACTTGCTCTTTCTCTGGCACAACTGACTGCAAGTCTTTCTCTGCTATATAGAGTGCCTTAAGAAAGTATTCACAACCCTTGACTTCCTCCACAAGTGGGATTGAAATGGATTTAATTTATGTTTTCTGTCAATGAACTACACAAAATACCCTAATGTCAATTTTTTAAATATATTAATGGAAAATAAAACACTATCTTTAATAGATAAGTATTCAGCCCCCTGAATCAATTCATGTTATAATCACTTTTGGCAGCGATTACAGCTGTGAGTCTCTAAGTGCTTTGCACACCTAGATTGTACAATATTTGCCCATTATTCTTTAAAAAAATATTCAAGCTGTCAAGTTGGTTGTTGATCATTGCTAGACAGCCATTTTCAAGTCTTGCCATAGATTTTCAAGCCGATTTAAATCAAAACTGTAACTATGCCACTCAGGAACATTCAATGCCGTCTTGGTAAGCAACTCCAGTGTATATTTGGCCTTGTGTTTCCGGTAATTGTCCTGCTGAAAGGTGAAAGAAGTTTTACTCTAGGATTTTTCTTGTGCTTAACTCTATTCCATTTATTTTTATCCTAAAAACTCCATAGTTCCTGCTAATGACAAGCATACCCATAACATGATGCAGCCACCACCATGCTTGAAAATATGAAGAGTGGTACTCAGTCATGTGTTGTGTTAGATTTTCCCCATGCAAATGTGTATTCAGGACAAAAAGTTTATTTATTTGCCAAGTTTTTGGAAGTATTACTTTGCCTTATTGCAAAGAGTATGCATGTTTTGGAATATGTCTATTCTATACAGGCTTTCTTATTTTAAATCTGTCATTTATGTTAGCATTGTGGAGTAAATACAATGTTGTTGATCCATCTTCAGTTATCTCCTGTCGAAGCCATTAAACTCTGTAACTGTTTTAATATCACAATTGGCCTCATGGTCAGTCGTGCAAAAAGTACCCAATTGCCATACTTGAGTAAAAGTAAAGATATCTTAATGGAAAACGACTCAAATAAAAGTGAAAGTCACCCAGTAAAATACTACTTGAGTAAAAGTCTAAAAAGTAAAATAAATGTAATTACTAAACTATAGTTAACTATCAAAAGTAAATATATCAACACTTTCTAATTTCTTATATTAAGCAAACCATATGGTACCATTTTCTTGTCTTTTTATTTATTTAGGACAGCCAGGGGCATGCTCCAACACTCACACTGTTTAGTGAGTCCACCAGATCAGAGGCAGTAGGGATGATCTCTTGATAAGCGTTCAAAATGCAACGAGTACTTTTGGGTGTCAGGGATTTTCCCTGACACCCAAAAGTACTCGTTGCCTTTTGAATGTAAATATGGAGTAAAAGGTGCACAATTTTCTTTAGGAATGTAGTGAAGTAAAAGGAAAAGTTGTCAAAAATATAAATCATAAAGTACAGATGCCCCCAAAAAACGACTTAAGCGGTACTTTCAAGTATTTTTTACTTAAGTACTTTACACCACTGCTCATGGTGAAATCCCTGAGCGGTTTCCTTCCTCTCCGGCAAATGAGTTAGGAAGGGCGTCTGTATCTTTGTAGTGATTGGGTGTATTGATACAAGTGTAATTATTAACACCACCATACTCAAAGGGATATTCAATATCTGTTTAAAAAAATAAATAATCACCACACGTCTACCAATTTCTGCCCTTCTTCGCGAACCATTGGAAAACCCTCTGGTCTTTGTGGTTAAATCTGTGCTTGAAATTCACTGCTTGACTGAGGGACGTTACAGATAATTGTATGTGTCGGGTACAGAGATTGGATAGTCATTTAAAAGGCATGTTAAACACTTATCGCACACAGAGTGAGTCCATGCAACTTATTATGTGACTTGTTAAGTACATTTTTACTCCTGAACTTATTTATCTTTGCTATTGCAAAGGGGTTGAATACTTAGTGACTCAAGACATTTCAGCTTTTCATTTTTAATACATTTGTAAACATTTCTAGAAACATAAATCCACTTTGACATTATGGGTATTGTTTGTAGATCAGTGACACAAAATCTAAATTTAATAAATTTTAAATTCAGGCTGTAACACAACAAAATGTGGAAATGTCAAGGGGTGTGAATACTTTCTGAAGGCACTGTAGTTGTTCCAGCTTTGGGAGTCTAAGTCTAAGTCTTGCTTGTATTAAAGATGCACTTTCAAACTATTGTATAATTTCAGCCACTAGTTTTGAAAGTGGTGTTCAGGAGCCAAAACGGGTCCCCATATTTGTGTACTACATCATCAAATTGTGTACTACATCATCTAATTGTGTACTACATCATCCATTTTGTGTGATATGTCACACATTTTACAATATGTATGATGTGTGATTTTTGCAATTAATGTGATATGTTACGAATCCAACTTGTGCAATATGATACGAATTTGTTGTGCTTAAGATCCCGGAGTGTATTTTTAAGCAAGTGCATACACCCAGGTGTGATTGAATTGCAGCCTCAAACATGAGGGCTGTACTTGATTTTGCAGCCACAGTGCTGCAAGCAAGGCAGCTGAGGTTGTATAACAAAAAAAACATTTTTTGTCACATACACCACTTAGGTGCAGTGAAATGTGTAGTACAGTGCCTCTGGAGCTAATTATGGTTAAGTGCCTTGCTCAAGGGCACATCAACAGATTTTTCACCTTGTTGGCTCGGGTGTTCAAACCAGTGACCTTTTGGTTACTAGCCCAATGCTCTAACCACTAGGCTGCCTGCTGCCCCTAAAGAGAGAGATTGGATACATGGGGTTATAGTCGGTTATAGTCATTGTCATCATGTCCTTTCACACTGACATATGATAGACATATGTGCAACACGTCATACCATACAATGCCATATGAGGCTAGTCAGGCCCAAACATATTACAACAGTTGAGAAAGATGTAGAACAGGATAGGGAGCAGGAGGGAGGGAGAAGGAGGCAGGACACAGAGAGTAGTGGAGGGGGAATAAATCACTAGGATCACTCTCAAAGGATTTCTCTTACGAGGTATATATGGCTCATAGTGTCATCTACTGGCCATTCGGCCCACATGCAGTCCTCTCATGGTAAATTCAACACATTGCCTTGTCATGAAATGTGAATAAGTTTCATATTATATTGAACGGTCCTAAAACAGTGTAGATGGTAGCTTAATAAATGTACTTTATATTACAGTTTCCCTTATTACTGTGTAATTATAATTACATTAACAAGTTTTGTAATTACCCATTGTTGCGCCGTACTTCCATTGTATTTAGGGTTAGGTTTAGGGCTATGGTTATGGTTAGGATAAGAGTTGTGGTTGATGCTAGGGTTATCGTTGAACCAGGATGTGGACATAAAGCTAGGGTTAGGGTTGTGGTTGATGCTAGGGTTATGGTTGAACCAGGATGTGAACATAAAGCTAGGGTTAGGGTTAGGGTTGTGGTTGAAGCTAAGGGGTTAGGGTTGTGGTTGAAGCTAAGGGATTAGGGTTGAACCAGGATGTGGACATGAAGTTAGGGTTGTGGTTGAAGCTAAGGGGTTAGGGTTGTGGTTGAAGCTAAGGGGTTGTGGTTGAAGCTAAGGGGTTAGGGTTGAAGCTAAGGGGTTAGGGTTGAAGCTAAGGGGTTGTGGGTGAGGCTAAGGGGTTAGGGTTGAAGCTAAGGGGTTAGGGTTGAACCAGGATGTGGACATGAAGTTAGGGTTAGGGATGTTGTAACAATGGGTAACCCCACTAGTAATTGTCTAACCTGAACAGAGAGAGATATGTTATTTTTTCAGCGCTTTTTTATGAGCCATCAGCGAGATCAACTCACCTGCATTATTCCAGTCTACCACTAGAGATCACAATAACACCATGTTTGGGAACCTTTCCACTAAGGGTTATCATCACCAGAAGGATCAACGTTATAAAGGCTTGGTATAATGTTTCCATTGTATGAATAAAAATATATATTATGTCATACATAAGTGGCAAAACAAAAACTGTAAACAGTCATGGACCTCAGTGCTGCATGCGGCAGGGTAGCCTAGTGGTTAGAGCATTGGACTAGTAACTGAAAGGTTGCAAGTTCATATCCCCGAGCTGACAAGGTACAAAATCTGTTGTTCTGCCCCTGAACAGGCAGTTAACCCACTGTTCCTAGGCTGTCATTGAAAATAAGAATTTGTTCTTAACTGACTTTACCAGCCTCAGAAACTGCAGCCCAAATAAATGCTTCACAGAGTTCTAGTAACAGACACATCTCAACATCAACTGTTCAGAGGAGACTGTGTGAATTAGGCCTTGATGGTTGAATTGCTGCAAGGAAACCACTACTAAACACCAATAATAAGAAGAGACTTGCTTGGACCAAGAAACACGATCAATGGACATTAGACTGGTGGAAATCTGTCCTTTGGTCTGGAGTCCAAATTGGAGATATTTGTTTCCAACCACTGTGTCTTTGTGAGATGCGGTATGGGTGAACGGATGATCTCCATATGTGTATTTCACACCATAAAGCATGGAGGAGGAGGTGTTATGGTGTGGGGGTGCTTTGCTGTTGACACTGTCTGATTTATTTAGAATTCAAGGCACACTTATCCAGCATGGCTACCACAGTATTCTGCAACGATACGCCATCCCATCTGGTTTGGGCTTAGTGAGACTATCACTTGTTTTTCCACAGGACAATGACCCAACACATTTCCAGGCTGTGTAAGGGCTATTTGACCAAGAAGGAGAGTGATGGAGTGCTGCATCAGATGACCTGGCCTCCACAATCCCCCGACCTCAACCAAATTGAGATGGTTTGGGATGAGTCGGACGGCAGACTGAAGGAAAAGCAGCCAACAAGTGCTCAGCATATGTGGGAACTCCTTCAAGTCTCTTGGAAAAGAATTCCATGTGACGCTGTTTGAGAGAATACCAAGAGTGTGCAAAGCTGTCATCAAGGCAAAGGGTGGCTACTTTGAAGAATTTCAAATATAGATTCCAAGAACACAGGATGAGATGTTACTATCCTTTGTGCAAGCACTTCCAAGAGTTAATGAACAGTGAGCCTGGTGAAATTTGGGGAGCGCATCGTCAGTAGTGTACCTTTGGTTCCTAGGGTGTTTCGGCCTTTCATCAAGGCAAAGGGTGGCTACTTTGAAGAATTTCAAATATAAAATATATTTTGATTTGTTTAACAGTTTTCGGTTACTACATGATTCCATATGTGTTATTTCATCGTTTTGATGTCTTCACTGTATAAAATAGTCAAAATAAAGAAAAACCCTTAAATGAGTAGGTGTTCTAAAACTTTAGTGTATACTGAACAAAAAAATAAAACGCAACAATTTCAAAGATTTT
The DNA here is from genome assembly GCF_002021735.2 of Oncorhynchus kisutch. Taxonomy (NCBI): domain Eukaryota; kingdom Metazoa; phylum Chordata; class Actinopteri; order Salmoniformes; family Salmonidae; genus Oncorhynchus; species Oncorhynchus kisutch. The sequence goes on from NC_034191.2 coordinate 26,241,597, forward strand.
TACTGAGTTACAGTTCATATAAGGAAACCAGTCAATTGAAATAAATTCATTCGGCCCTAATCTATCGATTTCACATAAATGGGCAGGGGCGCAGCCATGGGTGGACCTTCGAGGGCATAAGCCCACCCAGTTGGCAGCCAAGCCCACCCACTGGGGAGCCAGGCCCAGCCATTCGGAAGGAGTTTTTCCCCACAAAAGGGATTTATTACAGACAGAAATACTCCTTAACAACTCCTCTGGCTGCCCTCACTGCATCTGAGATGTCTCTTTGGCTCTGGGGAATAGTGCTATAATAGATAGCTAACAGACAGATGTATGCTGCCGGTCCCCCATAGACTGAGAGTGTGGGGGCCAATTCTATGTAGCTTATTATACACTGAACAAATATATAAGCGCAAGTGTTGGTCCCATGATTCACGAGCTGAAATAAAAGATCCCAGAAATTCTCCATATGCACAAAAAACGTATTTCTCTCAAATGTTTTGCACAAATTAGTTTACATCCCTGTTAGTGCGCATTTCTCCTTTGCCAAGATATTCAATCCACCTGACAGGTGCAGGTGTGGTAAATATCAAGAAGCTGATTAAACAACATGATCATTAAGCAGGTGCACCTTGTGTTGGGGACAATAAAAGGCCAGTCTAAAATGTGCGGTTTTGTCACAACACAATGCCACAGTTTTGAGGGAGCGTGTAATTGGCATGGTGACTGCAGAAATGTCCAACTGAGCTGTTGCCAGATAATTGAATGTTCATTTCTCTACCATAAGCCACCTCCAATGTAGTTTTAGAGAATTTGGCTGTACGTCCAACTGTCCACACAACCGCAGACCACGTGTATAGCGTTGTGTGGGCGAGCGGTTTGTTGATGTCAACGTTGTTTTTATTTTAATTTATTTTATTTCACCTTTATTTAACCAGGTAGGCTAGTTGAGAACAAGTTCTCATTTGTAACTGCGACCTGGCCAAGATAAAGCATAGCAGTGTGAACAGACAACACAGAGTTACACATGGAGTAAACAATTAACAAGTCAATAACACAGTAGAGAAAAAGAAAAAAAAGAGGCTATATACATTGTGTGCAAAAGGCATGAGGAGGTAGGCGAATAATTACAATTTAGCAGATCAACACTGGAGTGATAAATGATCAGATGGTCATGTGCAGGAAGATATACTGGTGTGCAAAAGAGGAGAAAAGTAAATAAATAAAAACAGTATGGGGATGAGGTAGGTAAATTGGGTGGGCTATTTACCGATAGACTATGTATAGCTGCAGCGATCGGTTAGCTGCTCAGATAGCAGATGTTTAAAGTTGGTGAGGGAGATAAAAGTCTCCAACTTGCAATTCGTTCCTGTCACAGGCAGCAGAGAACTGGAAGGAAAGGCGGCCAAATGAGGTGTTGGCTTTAGGGATGATCAGTGAGATACACCTGCTGGAGCGCGTGCTACGGGTGGGTGTTGCCATCGTGACCAGTGAACTGAGATAAGGCGGAGCTTTACCTAGCATGGACTTGTAGATGACCTGGAGCCAGTGGGTCTGGCGACGAATATGTAGCGAGGACCAGCCGACTAGAGCATACAGGTCGCAGTGGTGGGTGGTATAAGGTGCTTTAGTAACAAAATGGATGGCACTGTGATAGACTGCATCCAGTTTGCTGAGTAGAGTATTGGAAGCTATTTTGTAGATGACATCGCCGAAGTCGAGGATCGGTAGGATAGTCAGTTTTACTAGGGTAAGTTTGGCGGCGTGAGTGAAGGAGGCTTTGTTGCGGAATAGAAGGCCGACTCTAGATTTGATTTTAGATTGGAGATGTTTGATATGAGTCTGGAAGGAGAGTTTACAGTCTAGCCAGACACCTAGGTACCGTAATTTCCGGACTATAAGCCGCTACTTTTTTCCCACGCTTTGATCCTCGCGGCTTATACAATGACGCGGCTAATTTATGTTTTTTTCCCGCTTTCACAAGATTCATGCCGCCAAAAAAATTAGCACCGTCACATAATGTGACGTAAATCGAGTGCGCTCAAACTTCCCATCATTCTGATTACGGTAGTCATTTTGTCACCCTCATCATGGCAAAGACACGGAGAAATGCATATGATGCAGCTTTCAAGTTGAAGGCGATCGATCTGGCTGTTGGAAAAGGAAATATCCACTATCATCAACGGGTTTAGAAAGGCTGGACTGCTGCATGTTGAAGTGGGCAGCATGAGCTCAGCGGGGAATTTGCCTCCGGATGAAAGTGACGAGAGTGACAATGAAAACGATCCAACATTGGATGAAGCAATTCTGAGGCTATTCAACTCCGACACCGAAGGAGATGACTTCAGTGGTTTCAGTGCACAGGAGGAGGAAGATAGTGACCAATGACTTTCTTGGCAGGCAGCGAACGGTTGAAAAGCATGCATTTGGTTTTACTAGCGTTTAAGAGCAGTTGGAGGCCATTGGCATTGAAGCTCATTTGGAGGTTAGATAGCACAGTGTCCAAGGAAGGGCCAGAAGTATACAGAATGGTGTCGTCTGCGTAGAGGTGAATCAGGGAATCACCCGCAGCAAGAGCAACATCATTGATATATACAGACAAAAGAGTCGGCCCGAGAATTGAACCCTGTGGCACCCCCATAGAGACTGCCAGAGGACCGGACAACATGCCCTCCGATTTGACACACTGAACTCTGTCTGCAAAGTAGTTGGTGAACCAGGCAAGGCAGTCATTAGAAAAACCGAGGCTACTGAGTCTATAAGAATATGGTGTTTGACAGAGTCGAAAGCCTTGGCCAGGTCGATGAAGAGGGCTGCACAGTACTGTCTTTTATCGATGGCGGTTATGATATCGTTTAGTACCTTAAGCGTGGCTGAGGTGCACCCGTGACCGGCTCGGAAACCAGATTGCACAGCGGAGAAGGTATGGTGGGATTCGAGATGGTCAGTGATCTGTTTGTTGACCAGGCTTTCGAAGACCTTCGATAGGCAGGGCAGGATGGATATAGGTCTGTAACAGTTTGGGTCCAGGGTGTCTCCCCCTTTGAAGAGGGGGATGACTGGGGCAGCTTTCCAATCCTTGGGGATCTCAGACGATATGAAAGAGAGGTTGAACAGGCTGGTAATAGGGGTTGCGACAATGGCGGAAGATAGTTTCAGAAATAGAGGGTCATACAATACAACTTATTTTATGAAAGACAGAAATCCATTTAGTTTTTCTCTCTATCATCACCCTCCCCTTGAGAATAAGTGCATTGACTTTCCAACCCAGTCCCATCCTAACTGACCTGTTGCTCACTTGAGATCAAGAGACCTTGTCGGTTACAGTAATTCAACATACTGAATCTGACTAGAATACTGGAGAGGTAAAAGTTTGCTCTGCGTCTTCCCTGCACTCTTTATCTGTCTTTAAAGCAGACCATATTGGATTATAGTAGTATTATTCCGATTGGAGACAGTAATCAAGACCGACTTACATTTCAAGGTAGGCTACTGTGCATTCAATGCACACCATTTTTTAAACAATTGACAACATTCAATACCACTCTTAGAAATAGTTGCCACTGTTTTTGAATTTTGTTAGCTGTTACCACATTATATTTGTCAGCCATGATCATGGAACCTGTTTAACATATCTTGTAAAGTTAGATTAAAAATAGGATTACACGTTGAGAACCTTTTTACATCTATTCACTCACCATTGAAGATTGTAGCATTTTCCAGATTCAGAGAGGATATGTTCTCGGACAAGACTGATGTCTCAGATGTAGGTCTGGACATATTAGTATAGTTGCTGTAGTTGCTGCTCTAAGGGTCAGCATAGAAGTTAATCTGCAGCAGAGTCCAGGATAAAATAGAGAAGCATTTTGACTGAGTGAAAAAGTGACAGTCCAGCTGTCCTCTCCGATATCCTTCTTGTCCTGATCCTTTAGGCTGTGTTCTGCATATCAAAGTTTCCTATGAATTTAAAAGTGAACTCCAAAATGACAAAGAAACATCAAAACGTCTTCTAAAAGCACTATGCCTTCCAAATTCCTATGTAAAAAAATAAATGTTTGGGTCTTGTTCCTTCTTTCTCCTTCTTTCTGTCTTAACCCTTTTCTGATACTTTGTCTCATGCCCTCTTCTTGTCATCTGTTTCCAATTTTCTCTCTCTGTTTCACTTGCTCCACCCCTTCCTCCTCAGTAATTTTGGAATTGTGATCAGGGTCCCTCGAGTCTATGGAGTGAGAGGGCATGTGTCTTCAGAGATAAATGCATAAACAGTTGAATTGTAACTATCCCTAGGATTGGGTGGGAAAGTAAAAAACACACAGTATTTAAGTATTTAGGCATACAGCATGTATTTACATACCAAATATACCCTCCATATTTCAACATTTCAACATAGTAGTCCAGCAGGGGCAATAATTAGTCATAGTACACCCCACCATTCTGTTGAAAGCGCCCTTTACTGCCACCCATGTCATTCCACCAGCAACTGGGGCACCAAGGTCCAGTAGGGGTAATTTCACTGACACAATCTCACTTCTGCCCAGTTGTCAACTTAATCTATAGGCTGGCATTGACGAATAGTTGTATTAATGAATAGCGCCAGGCTAAACATTATTGATAAAATTTTTTTTTTTTTTTTTATGTTTTTTTAAAGACACATATCAAGATTAAGGAACATTATGCCAATTCCACAATGGAACTCAAACTAATTAACACAAGTATTTGAAGGAGAAGGTCAATCTTGGGTTCTTCTCATTCCAACCCTGCCTTATATTATAAATTGACCCATCTGGCCAAGTATGGAGCTCCGTTACTGATGAGCAGCTGAAACAAAGACAATAGGCCAGGTGATGAGGTACTGATTATACACTGAATAATGGGATCTCTCCTGCTCTCATTGAAGCCAGGGGCAGAGGAATAATTACCAAAATACAGATTACCCCTGGATGTTAGCTATATCTTGTGGTTTTAACTAGGCAAGTCAGGGACAGCCTAGGAATGGTGGGTTAACTGCCTTGTTCAGTGGCAGAACAACAGATTTTTACCTTGTCAGCTCGGGGATTCGATCCACCAACCTTTCGGTTACTGGTCCAACACTCTAACCACTAGGCTATCTGCCGCCACTTATTGATTTGGTTTGGTTTGGTAAATGCAACATACAGATCCTGTGCCTGGTTGGTTATAGACCATAAAGGAATTTTTGAGCTCAGTGACACAAATCAAATACATTTTCATTTGTCACATGCGCCGAATACAACAGTGAAATGCTTACTTACAAGCCCTTAACCAACAATGCAGTTTTAAGAAGAAAAAAACCACAAGATATAGCTAACATCCAGGGGCAATCTGTATTTTGGTAATTATTCTTCTGCCCCTGGCTTCAATGAGAGCAGGAGAGATCCCATTATTCAGTGTGTAATCAGTACCTCATCACCTGGCCTATTGTCTTTGTTTCAGCTGCTCATCAGTAACTGCATACCTATAAAAAATAAGAAATAAAAGTAACGAATAATTAAACAGCAGCAGTAAGATAACAATAGCGAGGCTATATACAGGGGGTACCAGTACAGAGTCAATGTAATATGTACATGTAGGTAGAGTTATTAAAATGACTATGCATAGATAATAACAGAGAGTAGCAGCAGCGTAAAAGAGAGGATGCAAATAGTCTGGGTAGCCATTTGATTTGATGTTCAGGAGTCTTATTGCTTGGGGGTAGAAGCTGTTTAGAAGCCTCTTGGACCTAGACTTGGCATGTGGTAGCAGAGAGAACAGTCTAGGACTAGCGTGGCTGGAGTCTTTGACATTTTTTAGGGCCTTCCTCTGACACTGCCTGGTATAGAGGTCCTGGATGGCATGAAGCTTAGTCCCAGTGATGTACTGGGCTGTTCGCACTACCCTCTGTAGTGCCTTGCGGTCGGAGGGATGTAAGTGGACGGATCCCTATTAGATGTCATCCTCTCCTGTATGGGGTGTTTCTAAACATCTAAACTACATACAGTGCATTCGGAAAGAATTGAGACCCCTTGACTTTTTCCACAATTTGTTACGTTACAGCCTTATTCTAAAATGGATAAAACAAATTTTTTCCCTCATCAATCTACTCACAATACCCCAAATTGACAAAGCAAAAACTGGTTTTTAGGTGTGGCGTATCAAGAAGTCAATTAAACAGCATGGTCATTACACAAGTGCACCTTCTGCTGCAAACAATAAAAGGCCACTCTAACATGTGCAGTTTTGTCACACAACGATATGCCACATATGTCTCAAGTTTTGAGGGAGTGTGCCATTGGCATGCTGACTGTAGGAATGTCCAGCAGAGATTTTGCCAGATAATTTAATGCTGCCTCCAATGTCATTTTAGAGAATTTGGCAGTATGTCTTACCGACCTCACAACCGCCAAAAATGGGTAACCACGCCAGCCCAGGACCTCCACATCTGGCTTCTTCACCTGCGGGACTGTCTGAGACTAGCCACCTGGACAGCTGATGAAACTGGGTTTGCACAACCGAAGAAACTGGTTGTGCACAAACTGTCAGAAACCGTCTCAGGGAAGCTCATCTGCGTGCACGTCATCCTCACCAGGGTCTTGACCTGACTGCAGTTCGGCATTGTAACCAACTTTAGTGGGCAAATGCTCACCTTCTATGGCCACTGGCATGCTAGAGAAGTGTGCTCTTCATGGATGAAAACCGGTTTCAACAGGGGCGATGGCAGACCGTGTGTATGGCGTCGTGTGGGCAAGCGGTTTGCTGGTGAACAGAGTGACCCATGGTGGCGATGGGGTTATGGTATGAGCAGGCATAAGCTACGGACAATGAACACAATTGTATTTTAGCGATGGCAATTTGAATGCACAGAGATACCGTGCATCTTGAGGCCCATTGTTGTGCCATTCATCCGCTGCCATCACCTCATGTTTCAGCATGACAATGCACAGCCCCATGTCGCAAGGATCTGTACACAATTCCAGTTCTACCATGGCTTGCTTACTCACCAGACATGTCACCCATTGAGCAAGTTTGGGATGCTCTGGATCGACGTGTACGACACGGTGTTCCAGTTCCCGCCAATATCCAGCAACTTCGCACAGCCATTGAAGAGGAGTGGGACAACATTCCACAGGCCACAATCAACAGCCTGATCAACTCTATGCGAAGGAGATGTGTCGCGCTGCATGAGGTAAATAGTGTTCACACCAGATACTGACTGATTTTCTGATCCACATCCCTACATTTTTTAAGGTACTGTATCTGTGACCAACAGATGCATATCTGTATTCCAAGTCATGTGAAATCCATAGCAAAGGCCTAATGAATTTATTTCAAACAACTGATTTCCTTATATGAACTATAACTCAGTTAAAATCTTTGCAATTCTTGCATGTAGCGTTTTTATATTTTTTTCAGTGTATCACAGCAACTGGACAGACACACACACACACACACACACACACACACACACACACACACACACACACATGAACACACACACGTACGAGCATGCACGCATGCACACACGCCTAAACTGAAACAGAATAGTTGTGCTTTATACAGTCCACACTAATTAGGGTCCCACAGAAAACACCAAAACTGAGGTTCCAACCCTGTCACAATAGGCTTGTTCGACATTGCAGCTGACAGTGCCAACTGACCAATCTACAAATCACTTTCCATCATAAATAACTACCCACAAGTAAAAACACAACCTTATGGAATAATTATTGGATAGCTTTTCTGAATTCCTTCGATAAATTGGCCCACATGGAATAATAAAGGCATAGAAACCGTAAATGACTTGGTAATAGGAAATACATTTATTTCCATGACAGAGGTAAAAAGTAATTTTGTACTGACCAATGTAGATAAGTTCAAATACATGCAACTTAAAAGTTACATATCACACAATTTTGATTTGAAATCTTTTGGATTTGAGTCAGAAAAGGATGTTCATATGATAGGGAAGATCTACAAAACCTTGTAGAAAGCATATCCAAGTGAAAATCTCTTAGAAAATATTATATACTATTGGAACCAAGACTTAACTCATAAGATGGAGGGAAAGTTGGAGCATTACTAACGAATTTACAGTTAACTAAAATGTACGCTCATTCCAGTATAAACTATAATTAATTATACAAGATACGCAATTCACAAGTTCTACAGCACGGCAGAGTCATGTCTCAAGTGTAAAACTTAAAATGACTCAATAATCCATGCTTTCTGGGAATGCTATAAAGTTTGGAAGTTGTGGGCAAAGCTATAAAAGTTGTCAGAAGTACTACAATGTAAAAGTACTTTTAATCAATCTCTCTGCATATTTCAAGACATGACATATGGGGGTGTAGTGAGATACCCAATGGGCGGAACTATTCTTTACTCATTTTGAAAAAGCATATACTAAAAATGTGGAAGTCAATCAAGCCGCCATCATTGACACAATGGAAAAATCAAATGATGTATTATTGAAATATTGAAATAGGATGGGCAACCAAGAAAAACAAATTAGTACAATTTAATATCAATTGGAAAACAATAATGCAGGCAATAGTGATGGATGTGTGAGCATGCGGGTCTGGGCAGATGATGTTACGCTCGTCGTTGTAAGGATGGTCGGACCAAGATGCAGTGTGGATGAAGCGTCATTTTTATTAGTGATAACCAGAAACAAAACAATAAAGCGTAACCAATGAAACATACAGCCTAGTAGGGCTAAACAGGACAGTACCAAAAACAAGATCCCACAAACTACAGGTGGAAAAAAGGCTGCCTAAGTATGATCCCCAATCAGAGAAAATGATAGACAGCTGCCTCTGATTGGGAACCATACCCAGCCAACAAAGAAATAGAAAACATAGATTGCCCACCCTAGTCACACCCTGACCTAACCAAATAGAGAATTAAAAGGATCTCTAAGGTCAAGGCATGACAGAGGAGATGTAGTCATTGTTTTTATTTGTTCTTAAGTTGTTGTTCGTATGTATACAGTACATTTGTTTTTGTTTTTGGAATGTAAAAAAAGAAAAGAAAATGAAAAATAACTACTCAGTCACAACGTACCCATGATACGCTACAGTTGGATCCTCTCGAACACGGCCATTATCTCTCCTCTGGTGATTGCTCACAAACAGGGAGGCTACAGTCATCAGGAACAGTAGTACTGTATATGTACAAGTGGGGGAGATATTGTATACATTTAAAGCACAGGGGAACATGATAAAGTGGATTGATGACAGAGAGATAGTCAGTTTTTCCCCTCTGTCCGACCTGTTGGAATGAGGGCGGGCAAAAGTGATGGTGGAAGGGAGAACAAAGATACACATATTTAGAAGGCTGTGCATTGATATGTATTGGAGACATAGAACCAGCCCATCCACTCTCCTAATAATCCTGGTGTCTCATTCATCGTCAAATCATTCACATAGTCCCCTTTAGGGAATCAAGCACAGGAGGCTTTTGAGGGGAGGATGGCTCATAATAATGACCGGAACATGGAAACCATGTGTTCGATGTATTTGATACCATTCCACCTATTCCGCTCCAGCCATTACCACGAGCCCGTCCTCCCCAATTAAGGTGCGACCAACCTCCTGTGGATTCAAGTATTGTGACCCTACTGTGACTGTGGGATCTGTATATTACTGTGATGCTGTACACTAATACATTATGAGGGTGCAGTACTCTAAAGTGGTTAAATGCATCACCCTAATAAGTGCCACAGATGATGAGAGATATGGATATGATGCATTAAAATAGTCTACAATTCTAGTATGTCTAAAATCAACAGATTATTTTTATGTAATCACAGAATCCTGAACCAAATCCCACGTGTGCTGGACATGATAGTCTGATACGAAAGACTGGTATTTACCTTTTTGGCATCTGTCTGTGTGAATAAAATAAATGTTTCAGTGAAGAGATGCTTTTCAGAGAAAAATGTTGAGACTGAGGGTTCACACAATGAGATGATTGGAGGATATCCTCCTTGTAGATTATGTTTCTAGATTGAAGTCACCTCTCAATTTTACATTTAAATTAAAATACTGCAGACTATCGTCTGGTTGTGAAAACGAATGCTCTTCATCTCTTGACCACTAGATGACACTAATCAACCATTCATTAATAACAAACTAATTGGTGATAGATTCTCTGCTGCATTTGAGTTCCACTTGTTTAGAAAACAAGAAAGTAAACTGAGGAACAAGGCACAAAGAGTTGAATTGAGTCATTAATCATGCCGGACCAGACACACTATCAAAGCATGGACACCACAGTTGAGGACAGAGAGGCCCATATTGTGGCCAGGTCGCAATTGTAAATGAGAACTTGTTCTCAACTTGCCTACCTGGTTAAATAAAGGTGAAATAAAAATAAAATAACAATATTTCACCTGGAATTGAGATCAGGGGTTCTTCTCACATGAACATGTTTAACAAAGAACTTCTTCAGGAAGTCAACTGCAGCTCAAAGTGAAAGTATACCAAATAATCAAATAATTAGGGAGTACATGCCATTGAAATAAGCTATTATACAGAATGGATGGACAACAAGGAAGTACTTATTTAGCCACCTACAGGATCCACCCCGCAGGATGGATGAGCTAACGTACAGTAGTCTAATGTGATTAGCATGAGATTGTAAGTAACAAGTACATTTCCCAGGACATAGACATATCTGATATATGCAGAAAGCTTAAATTCTTGATAATCTAACTGAGCTGTCCAATTTACAGTAGCTATTACAGTGAAATAATACCATGCTATTGTTTGAGGAGAGTGTACAGTTATGAACTTGAAAATGCATTAATAAACCAATTAGGCACATTTGGGCAGTCTTGATACAACATTTTGAACAGAAATGCAATGGTTCATTGGATCATTCTAAAACTTTGCACATACACTGCTGCCATCTAGTGGTCAAAATCTAAACTGCGCATAGATTCCTAAATCATATATTGGCCTGTTTTTTTGTTTGTATTATCTTTTACCAGATCTAATGGGTTATATTCTCCTACAATAATTTTACATTTCCTCCAAAGGTCATAGTTTTCCCTTTCAAATGGTATCAAGAATATGCATATCCTTGCTTCAGGTCCTGAGCTACAGGCAGTTAGATTTGGGTATGTAATTTTAGGTGAAAACTGAAAAGGACCAGTGCAGTCAAAAACATGATTTCCTGTGTTTTATATATTTCCATTCTACGTGGTTGGAATAATCAAATCAAATCAAATGTATTTATATAGCCCTTCGTACATCAGCTGATATCTCAAAGTGCTGTACAGAAACCCATCCTAAAACCCCAAACAGCAAACAATGCAGGTGTAGCAGCACGGTGGCTAGGAAAAACTCCCTAGGAAGGCCAAAACCTAGGAAGAAACCTAGAGAGGATGTGGGGTGGCCAGTCCTCTTCTGGTTGTGCCGGGTGGAGATTATAACAGAACATGGCCAAGATGTTCAAATGTTCATAAATGACCAGCATGGTCAAATAATAATAATCACAGAAAGAACAGTTGAAACTGGAGCAGCAGCACGGCCAGGTGGACTGGGTACAGCAAGGAGTCATCATGTCAGGTAGTCCTGAGGCATGGTCCTAGGGCTCAGGTCCTCCGAGAGTGAGAAAGAAAGAGAGAGAGAATTAGAGAGAGCATACTTAAATTCACACAGGACACCGGATAAGACAGGAGAAGTACTCCAGATATAACAAACTGACCCTAGCCCCCGACACATAAATAACTGCAGCATAAATACTGGAGGCTGAGACAGGAGGGGTCAGGAGACACTGTGGCCCCATCCGATGATATCCCCCGGACAGGGCCAAACGGGAAGGATATAACCCCACCCACTTTGCCAAAGCACAGCCCCCACACCACTAGAGGGATATCTTCAACCACCAACTTACCATCCTGAGACAAGGCCGAGTATAGCCCACAAAGATCTCCGCCACGGCACAACCCAAGGGGGGGCGCCAACCCTAAATAATATTGTTTAATTGCGCACATGATGATAATGCCCTTTTATTGTAAGAGCTGTTTGTTCTGCCTGTTTTGGTGGGATGGAGTTTAAGCCTTCTATGGGGACATCATCCTGAGGTAAATTAGTTGACATATTAATAAGAAAGACAGTTCCAAACCTCTCTCCCAATAACAGCTAGTTTTCCCCTCCCCACTCAGACAGTCCTAGCTAATTTCTTGCTTAAGAAACTGCCCTTTGCTAAGATGCTATTTTTGTTTTTTGTATTTTATCCCCTTTTTTGTGATATCCAATTGCGATCCAGTCTCATCGCTGAGTCAAGTAAAGCCCACCCCTGGCCAAACCCTCCCCTAACCCAGACAACGCTGGGCCAATTGTGCACCACCCTATAGGACTAACGGTCACAGCCAGTGGTGACACTGCCTGGGATTGAACCAGGGTCTGTAGTGATGCCTAAAGCACAGTGTTGCAGTGCCTTTGACCACTGCACCACTTGGGAGGCATTTTTGTTTCTTTTTGACCATTTTAATTGACAACATTCACAGTAAGGTACTTAATTGTTACCCAGTAAAGATCAGAGATAAAAAAAAACGGCTGCATGGGACTTTTAATTATGTTCACACAAAATACATTTTAAGACAATCCAATTTCACAAATGATATAGTGTACATTTTATGGTTCCTTAAACAAAGTAACAGTGACATAGAGCCCTACTCTATAATTGCCAAACAATTTGAAAATCTGTTCTGGGAATGTATGTGGAGTGAAAAATAGTGCAGCCTTAGAATGTTCCCACGGTGCAGTTTGAGATTAGTGCCTCTCTCCATATACCCACCATTAATTATCAATAATTTACACTAGCCATCAGCATCAAGTTTCCTTGGTATGTTAGTGTGAATAAGCTGGGGGGGGGGGGGGGGGGGGCGTTCAAATACTAGCTATATCTTTTCAGTAGGCTTTTCAGATATCTTTGGTTTTTGTTCCAATCTGGTGAGAGTAAAACATGAGCATCAATTACATAGACAAGTCATTGTGAGGTCATGTCAGGGTCTCTCTCATTTACCTATACCTGTCTACTGGAGGACGATGCTCAGAGCCTCAGACAGTCACATTTCACCTTCATTCAGATGAGCTAGTGACTCTGTCTGGTGTAACATAACAACTCATGTTATTAATTGAAGCTCTATTTTATAGCCAGTGAAAATATTATTCGTAAGCTATGACCTCTGTCAAATTGGCTGGCAATGTTAAAAAGCAGGAAAAGCAGGACCGAAAATATGAGGCCATGAAAAATTCAAGAGTCTGCCAGTCAATTATTAACTCTAGGTTCTGGAACACACAGGTCTGATGTGATGAGGTAGTGGGTTGAGGTTAGCAGTGGTGGCAGTCATGGTCGTTGTGTATTTCACTGCAGGTCGAGGTGAGGATAGATCAGTCTAAAAGATGCTGGATTTGATATCATGTAATAAATCCATTACATCCAACAACTAAAACAACACATGGGCCACGCAGATATTAATATTTCACCTGACAACCCATTTATGAGCTGAGGCAGGACCTCAGACTTATACTACAACTTAAAAGCGTAGCTCGTGCTCCTATCTGTCCTCTCACACAACTATCTGTTAATGTTTCCTGGGGATTTTTACACGCGAAAGAAATGTGTCCTATATATAAACTTTTAAATGAGACTCAGGTAATGCACTTTAACTGATTTCACATCTTTATAGACTTTATCTGGAATACATTTCAGTATGAACTAAATCCCTGAAACGTTTTATCTATAGCATTGACCTGAATATACATTTCAGTATGAACTAAATCCCTGAAACGTTTTATCTATAGCATTGACCTGAATATACATTTCAGTATGAACTAAATCCCTGAAACGTTTTATCTATAGCATTGACCTGAATATACATTTCAGTATGAACTAAATCCCTGAAACGTTTTATCTATAGCATTGACCTGAATATACATTTCAGTACAAATCAGGAATAATCTTCTCCATGCTCATTCACAGCATTATTCCATACACCCTATCCCTTCAGAAGACAGGCCACTGCCATGCTTATCTTCTTAGATCTTTGACAAGCCTGTAGGCCAATGCTTGTATCCCCTTAGCACTTGACCTTAAAGGTCCAATGCAGCCATTTTTATTTCAATATAAAATATTTTTTGGGCAACAATTAAGTACCTTACTGTGATTGTTTTCACTTAAAATGGTCAAAAAGAAACAAAAACAGCTTCTTAGCAATGAGCAATTTATAAAGAAATCATTTTGCTAGGACTCTCTGGGAGTGGTCTGAGTGAGGAGGGGGAAACTGAAAACTAGCTGTTATTGGCAGAGGTTTGAAACTCAATTCTTATTGGTCTATTAACTAATTTACGACCCGGTGATGTCTGGTGATCCAGGTTGAAATGTCAGCCTGTCTTTTCAAACAGTTCTTACACTAAAAGGGCATTATCATCAATTTCACAATTTCACACCTACTCATTCAAGGGTTTTTCTAAATTTTTTAAATTTTCTACATTGTAGAATAATAGTGAAGACATCAAAACGATGAAATAACACACATGGAATCATGTAGTAACCAAAAAAGTGTTAAACAAATCAAAATATATTTGAGATTTGAGATTCTTCAAAGTAGCCACCCTTTGCCTTGATGACAGCTTTGCACACTCTTGGCATTCTCTCAACCACCTTCATGAGGTAGTCACCTGGAATGCAGGTGACTACATTGTTAAAAGTGAATTTGTGGAATTTCTTTCCTTCTTAATGTGTTCGAGCCAATCAGTTGTGTTGTGACAATGTAGGGGTGATAAACAGAAGATAGCCCTATTTGGTAAAAGACCAAGTCCATATTATGTCAGAAACAGCTCAAATAAGCAAAGAGAAACGACAGTCCATCATTACTTGAAGACATGAAGGTCAGTCAATCCGTCAAATGTCAAGAACTTTGAAAGTTTCCTCAAGTGAGGTTCCAAAAACCCTCAAGCGCTATGATGAAACTGGCTCTCATGAGGACCGCCACAGGAAAGGAAGACCCAGAGTTACCTCTGCTCCAGAGGATATGTTCATTAGAGTTAACTGCACCTCAGATTGCAGCCCAAATAAATGCATCACAGAGTTCAAGTAACAGACACATCTCAACATCAACTGTTTAGAGGAGACTGCGTGAATCAGGCCTTCATGATCGAATTGCTGCAAGGAAACCACTACTAAAGGACACCAATAAGAAGAAGAGACTTGCTTGGGCCAAGAAATACGAGCAATGGACATTAGACCGGTGCAAATCTGTCCTTTGGTCTGATTAATCTAAATTTTAGATTTTTGTTTCCAACCGCTGTGTATTTGTGAGATGCAGAGTAGGTGAACGGATGACCTCCACATGTGTGGTTCCCACCGTGAAACATGGAGGAGGAGGTTTGATAGTGTGGGGGTGCTTTGCTAGTGACACTGTCAATTATTTCTTTAGAATTCAAGGCACACTCAACCAGCAAGGCTAACACAGCATTCTGCAACGATACGCCATCCCATCCGGTTTGCACTTAGTGGGACTATCATTTGTTTTCCAAAACACACCTCCAGGCTGTGTAAGGGCTATTTGACCAAGAAGGAGAGTGATGGAGTGCTGCATCAGATGACCTGACCTCCACAATCACCGACCTCAACCCAAATGAGATGTTTTGTTATGAGTTGGACCGCAGAGTGAAATGCAGCCAACAAGTGCTCCGCATATGTGGGAACGCTTTCAAGACTGTTGGAAAAGCATTCCTAATGAAGCTGGTTGAGAGAATGCCAAGAGTGTGCAAAGCTGTCGTCAAGGCAAAGGGCGGCTACTTTGAACAATCTAAAATATATATTTGTTTAACACTATTTTGGTTACTACATGATTCCATATGTGTTATTTCATAGTTTTGATGTCTTCGCTATTATTCTACAATGTAGAAAATAGTAAAAATGATAGAAAAACCCTTGAATGAGTAGGTGTGTCCAAACCTTTGACTGGGGGAAAAAACACAGGCAAATCACTTTTTTTGAACGCACTGGGCCTTTAATAACTTTTTTCCACAGTTAATAAGGCTTCATTACAAGCCTTAGTTCATAGTAATTAGTCCTATAGATTATTAATCTTGTGTATAGATGTTACAGAGTAGAAAGTATAAAAACAACCAGTGCAAAATTAAACCATGTCCATAATGATAGGGGGCGGGGCGTTTCATGTGCGCACAGGTGCAGGCGGGCAGGTGACCCGTTATAACTGTCCACTTCGAGGGTAAGGAGGGGAGACTACTGTCTACATTTCAAGTCTGGAGAGAGATGGAAAGCAGCACATATGTAAGGGTTTCAGGAGTAAAGTCAAGGGAAACAGAGCGTCGACTTCTCGACAAATGGTTTCTTATTTGACCGTGTACGGTGGAAGTGTACCAGCGCCAGTTCTCTGCAATGTTTGCTCCGCGGACGGGAAAGCTGAAATAATTCATAAACTATTACCTTTCTATACTGTCTAAGTTCTGCTTCCCGCGTCCACTTTGGCCAGAAGTGGAGCGGATGAGAGCCCACTGAACAGGAGACGAACTTCAAAAAGACAACAGACGCCCACTCCCTTTGTAGACAAGTTTGCTATTTGTCTTGCACAGGGCACGTGCGGTTCATGTTGGGCAATGGCGATGTCTGGGAGAGTCCGAGCGCTCCTGTTATTGTTATGGATTTTTCAAGGTAAGAATTTTGTGCCGCAACTATTCTATTTACCCTTTTGTTTTTTGGGGGATTATGTTAGCAAATTACACTTTCTACTATTTCAATCATTATTGTCGTTCCAGCTCTATGCGTCATTTATTTACACATACAGACTGTTAGGTTACGGTCTTGTGGTATACCGTTATTTTTCACATTTAGTGGTTCTGTGTAGCTTTCAGAAGATGTGGCATTGGAAAATTCCTCAGGCAATTTCACAAATTGTTTATAAGATTTCGAACTGCTATGGCTGTAAGGTAGGCTACCACCTGTTTTATAAATATGATGTAGCCGATGAATACCTAAATCATGTGTGAAGACCTGGCTCTTTAGTGTAGTGTTCTAGCATGACGAAAAGTAGATCTTTGCTCCAAATCTACAGTATTTGATATCAATAAATATATATTGATTAGACATGTGAGATCCACCGTTTGGCCCAAACGCATGTGCATGGTGTTACAATAGTGTTGTAGAAATTGCCTCCTGAGATTTCGCCCCTAAAATGTATCTAAGTACAGGGAGTAATAAGATATCTACAAGTTTGTTTAGGTGGCTGTTGTTTTTCAAAGCACAATTGAACCAGGTGTTGGTTTCTTCAATATTGGAGGGGAGAAAGGTGCGGTGTGCTCATAGGTAGGCTGTCTCACTGGCTACGACATGCATCCTTTCACCTGTCGGGACAGTTCAAACTATCAAATTGCATTGTTATTCTGATGGTATTCTGATGGTTTTTAATCAGCTAGATTCAGCCGCAGGCCGATTAGTTTTCTTGAGCGGATGGTTAGGAGACCTGAACATAATTACAAATAATTTGTAGAGTGCAAATTGACTGCAATAACCTCAAACAGATAATATTTTATTAAAACAATCACTTCAAACCTTGCTAACATTTTGTGTACAATCACAAACATCTCTGTGTGGGAATACTTTGGAAAATATTTCCAAAATAAAATTAGCTTGGTGCTGATTTGCTGGTGTATTTACAGTTATTTTGTTTCTCAAACTTGGGGGGCCAAGTAAAATCACCCGCATGCCACCAGTTGGGGAACAAAATAAGCATGTTTTATATTGTAACTTATTTTGTGTTGAGGAAACCCCCATACTAGATTGACTACCAGCAGCAGCACAGTGAGATGAGCATTGTGGTTGTTGCTAAGCTGCCCAGCCCACGCTGCTGAAGTCAAAGGAGGTTGTAATCCTCTGATTTGCCCTGGCGTTTTAACAAGGCGAGGACAAGGTACAGATTCACCGGCCGGCCCGGGTGGCGGTCTTGGTTGATGAGATTAAAACGCGAGTGATGACGACAGACTGGCTAAGGGACTGGTTTCACGTCAGGCTGGGATTAAAATGGCAAACATGGAGTTGGAGTGTGTTCATCATGACACTATCCATTCAGCCTGGAGTAAACCCTGTGTTGTAGGATAGGCCATGGCCAACATGTACTCATCAACTCACAGCATTATTTTACTTCCGTCTGTCCTACTTACATAGGATGTCAGGGGATTGACAGCAACCATTGGCTCCTCCAGTCAGAGGATTTATCATCTATGCTGTAGGACAGGACACCTGGGTGGAGTTTGATAAATTAGGATAACAGTATATAAGGGTGGACAACTGAACTGCATGAGCCAGAAAAGGCATTTCCCGTTTGTTAGTATTAAATACATCCCTCAAATTTAATTCTGGACCTCGAAGTCAGTTCCACTGCTTTGTTCATTCGTTTTTCATTCTGCCCCTCTCATCATCGACTGATGTAGACCTTGGACACTAGGTGGGAGCAATTCATTATCAGGTAAAACAGAAAACTAGCAGTACTCCAGACCTCTAAGGGTAAGATTTGAGTACTCCAAATCAGTCCTTGATTAGAGGGGAAGAATTGGGGGGGGGGGGGGGGAGAGAAACAGGTTTAGAGGTCAGATATGAATTTGAGGGCTCTAGGTGAGGGATTTTTAAACCTCTCCTCTGGGACCCCCAGCCGTTCCATGTATTTGAACTATTCCACAGCTAGCAAACCTGATTCAACTTGTCAACTAATCATCACGTCCTTGATTAGGTAAGCTCAGGGCTACAACACAGTTGTGAGACGTTTGGTGGTCGCAGAGGATAGGTTTGAAAACCACTGCTCTGGGCTATCAGTTATAACTGCTCAACTCGGCCCCCATAACGTTCTGCAGATGTCAGACCCTAATACTACAGTTTGCTGCTAGGTAAGGAAGGTGATTACACTGTTGCTAGTTTGAGTGTGTATGGGTATATCTGTGTGTGTGCTTAATGCGAGCACATGATGGGGCCTATTAAATGCTCACCCAGCTGAAGTTGTTGCCTCCTAACATTAACCTAGCCTACTGTCAATGGAGAGCTTCCATTTACAAAACAAAATGTCATTCAAGTTTTCATTAGCTTTTTGCATGTTTTTATCACTGTTGCTTTGCTCAGATTAGGACCGAATTATCTGTGGAATTGTATTTCATACCCAAGCTATTTAGAGGGAGAAATAAAAAATTCCTGTTTCTTTGTATTATGTTGCTACTCTGTGTTAGCCATTAGTGTCTCCTGCCACTGGATCTGTACCTTGTGGAGGAGCAGGCGTTCATGTGATCTATAAGCTTCTTTTTTTCCTCGCTGGGGAGGAAAAGCAGTAAAATTAGGCTAGGGGGCTATTGGATTGAGGAAGCCTCTTGTCAATTAACACACTGACAGGGTTGACAGCTAGTGCAAATGTCACACTTAAACTGGCCAATTAGGCCTGACAGAAGAAATATGATAATAACATTGCTATGTGACAGTTTTCTTTGTTTGAGACAGCTGATTCCACAAACATTATCTCTATGTAAATACACTGATAATGATCTGTTAGAGAACGACCTCAATGAACAATTCAGAACGTGAAGAATTATTTGTCTTGGTAAAATGTATTTTATAACTTAAGGAAGTGAAATTTCATCACCAATGTGCATTTTCACCCACTCTTGGCAGACCCAACTCTTCCTGTCAAACCATAACAGGAGATATCCTGAAAAATGTGAATTTGTTGGGTCCATGTGAGCAATTAATCACTAAGTAGTGCTTTATGGTAGGCAAAACTCTTTGGTATTAAAGTTGATCGAACAGTTGTACTGTCCCCACCCCCAGAGGTTTTTACTTGTGTTCACTATTGTCGAAATGTGAATTTAGCAAAATCACATGTGTTCCATAGTAACAGTGGTGGCGGCTGGCACAGAGGGAGCCAGTACCTCGGAGTTGGCTCCTCTCTCAGCAGAGATCATTAGCAAGGCTAGTGCCAAGCTAGCTGTGGCAATTTATTATTGTTATTTTTATATATATATATTTTTTAAAACCCCCACAATGCAGCTAGGACGTGTAGCACCTACAGTCAATATTTCACCTCATTAACTCCTACTACTGACAGTGAATGGGTGAATATGTTACTGAGTTTTAATATTAAAATATTTATTGTAATATAGACTCCTGTGTTTCTTTCCATTCTGTTTATTTGAGCTCTCTTCAGAATAGCATACAGTAACCTTTTATACACTGTCAATCTGCTGATGGGTCTGACCTGAATTAGCAGCAAGACAAAAGTAGCCTACAATGGTTGTTTAATGGGTTGAAAATAGGCCTGTCTTCGTGGCACAATAATACTCAGTCAAACATACAAACATAAATCACTGTACTGTATTTTACTACGGTACAGTGTGACTCTGGGGAAGGAAACCGAGCGGTTCTGATGAAGAAGCAGAGTGTGGCAGTGAAGCGAGCTGAGGCACACAGACTGCAGTAAAGGTGGTGTGTGTGCTGCCACAGCTGCAGCTTGACAGGAGCACTTCACTACCAACACATCTCCATCTAGATCCTGTTCTCATGTGACTAATGATGCAGGGGTGGGAAGGTGGAGGGCAGGCATCAGGCGGGGGAGGTCTGGTATGGGAGGGAAGGGAGTAGGAAGGCAGGGGAGGGTAGGTGGGGGGGAACGGAAGGCTTAGGTGGCCAGTGAGTTGGAATACAGGCCAGTGAGGCCATACCACTATCACCCCACTCTGCCAATTACTGAGGTAGACAGTGGAGGCTCCTCAGTGAATTTCATAAAAATTGGAAAACATTTAAAGTTACCATTTTTAGATAAAACTATATATTCTAATCAAATGTATTTATTCAGCCCATCGTACATCAGCTGATATCTCAAAGTGCTGTACAGAAACCCAGCCTAAAACCCCAAACGGCAAGCAATGCAGGTGTAGCAGCACGGTGGCTAGGAAAAACTCCCTAGAAAGGCTGAAACCTAGAGAGGAACCAGGCTATGAGGGGTGGCCAGTCCTCTTCTGGCTGTACCGGTGGAGATTATAACAGAACATAGCCAAGATGTTCATAAATGACCAGCAATAATCACAGTAGTTGTCGAGGGTGCAGCAAGTCAGCAGCTCAGGAGTAAATGTCAGTTGGCTTTTCATAGCCGATCATTAGGAGTATCTCTACCGCTCCTGCTGTCTCTAGAGAGTTGAAAACAGCAGGTCTGGGACAGGTTGCATGTCCGGTGAACAGGTCAGGGTTCCATAGCCACAGGCAGAACAGTTGAAACTGGAGCAGCAGCATGGCCAGGTGGACTGGGGACAGCAAGGAGTCCTCATGCCAGGTAGTCCTGAGGCATGGTCCTAGGGCTCAGGTCCTCCGAGAGAAAGAGAATTACAGAGAGCATACTTAAATTCCCACGGACACCGGATAAGACAGGAGAAGTACTCCAGATATAACAAACTGACCATAGCCACCCGACACAAACTACTGCAGCATAAATACTGGAGGCTGAGACAGGAGGGGTTAGGAGACACTGTGGCCCCATCCGATGATACCCCCGGACAGGGCCAAACAGGAAGGATATAACCCCACCCACTTTGCCAAAGCACAGCCCCCACACCACTAGAGGGATATCTTCAACCACCAACTTACCATCCTGAGACAAGGCCGAGTATAGCCCACAAAGATCTCCGCCACGGCACAACCCAAGGGGGGGCGCCAACCCAGACAGGAAGATCACATCAGTGACTCAACCCACTCAAGTGACGCACCCCTCCTAGGGACGGCATGAAAGAGCACCAGTAAGCCAGTGACTCAGCCTCTGTAATAGGGTTAGAGGTAGAGAAACCCAGTGGAAAGAGGGGAACCGGCCAGGCAGAGACAGCAAGGGCGGTTCGTTGCTCCAGAGCTTTTCCGTTCACCTTCACACTCCTGGGCCAGACTACACTCAATAATAAGACCCACTGAAGAGATGAGTCTTCAGTAAAGACTTAAAGGTTGAGACCGAGTTTGCGTCTCTCACATGGGTAGGCAGACCATTCCATGAAAATGGAGCTCTATAGGAGAATGCCCTGCCTCCAGCTGTTTGCTTAGAAATTCTAGGGACAATTAGGAGGCCTGCGTCTTGTGACCGTAGCGTACGTGTAGGTATGTACGGCAGGACCAAATCAGAGATGGGTAGGAGCAAGCCCATGTAATGCTTTGTAGGTTAGCAGTAAAACCTTGAAATCACCCCTTGCATTAACAGGAAGTCAGTGTAGGGAGGCTAGTACTGGAGTAATATGATCCATTTTTTTGGGTTCTAGTCAGGATTCTAGCAGCCGTATTTAGCACTAACTGAAGTTTATTTAAAGCTTTATCCGGGTAGCCGGAATTGCAGTAGTCTAACCTAGAAGTAACAAAAACATGGATTCATTTTTCTGCAATTTTGGACAGTTTCTGATTTTTACAATGTTACGTAGATGGAAAAAAAGCTGTCCTTGAAACGGTCTTGATATGTTCGTCAAAAGAGAGATTAGGGTCCAGAGTAACGCCGAGGTCCTTCAGTTTTATTTGAGACGACTGTACAACCATTAAGATTAATTGTCAGATTCAACAGAAGATCTCTTTGTTTCTTGGGACCTAGAACAACCATCTCTGTTTTGTCCGAGTTTACAAGTAGAAAGTTTGCAGCCATCCACTTCCTTATGTCTGAAATACAAACTTCTAGCGAGGGCAATTTTGTGGCTTCTCCATGTTTCATTGAAATGTACAGCTGTGTGTCATCCGCATAGCAGTGAAAGTTTACATTATGTTTCCGAATGACATCCCCAAGAGGTAATACACGTATGTCTGTCTGTCTGTCTGTCTGTCTGTCTGTCTGTCTGTCTGTCTGTCTGTCTGTCTGTCTGTCTGTCTGTCTGTCTGTCTGTCTGTCTGTCTGTCTGTCTGTCTGTCTGTCTGTCTGTCTGTCTGTCTGTCTGTCTGTCTGTCTGTCTGTCTGTCTGTCTGTCTGTCTGTCTGTCTGTCTGTCTGTCTGTCTGT